>NW_012285308.1:0-3713 GCF_000151885.1 Dipodomys ordii | reverse complement strand
ACTAATGTTTAAACTTCTTGAGCAGCCAGAGAGCAAGATGATCTTTCTAAAAATCATGATGGGTCCTTATTACTTCCAATTCACTAGCTCTCAAAGACTCCTCTGTTAGCTCCGATTCCTGTCTGGTTGTTCCTGGATGCCAGAGTAGAAAAGTAAGGGTTCCTGTTTCATTCTTTCCTCTGTTGCTTGAAAACAACATTATATGACATCATAAAACCTTGGCTTTTCCCTAAGAGCACTCTTGGACATCTTCAAAAACTTTCCTGCAGGTATTACTTGAGCTGACATAAGAACACACTAAATGTCACATTTGTTAAGTGTCAAATCATAATGAAATTGTGGAACCATAGTCAGAAAAGAATAATCCTACTGAAGCTGAGAAATGGCTTTGATGTAAGAGATAAAAGGCCTTTTTTTTTCTTTTTGGCTTTCTCAGCTTTATCACTACTGGCATTGTTTATCAGGTAATTTGCTTTAATTGGATGGGGGATATGGGTGGAATTGGCTTGTATATGATATGAACTATTATTACACCTTCTCAAATGAGGAAACCAAAAATGTCTTCAAATGTTGTGTGTGTCCTATGGAACAAAACTGTCATCTGACTGGGACTCATTGAACTGATAAATAATTGGATAATTATTGGTTAAAAGGGACTGTCTAGCAAGTGTTTGGGTTTCATGCCTCTAATCCTAGCTACTTAGGAAGCTTAATCTGAGGATCATGGTTCGAAGCTAGTTTAGACAGGTAAAGCCTCCAGAATTTACCTTAGATTAACCAGCAAAAAAGTTGGAACTTGAGGTATGGCTCAAGTTGTAGAGTGCCAGTTGTGAGCAGAAAAGCTGAACTAGTGTGAGGCTCTGTGTTCAAGCCGAGGTGGTATAGGATGAATAGGAGAATGGTAGATTAAGACCCCAGGAAGTTGTAGTAAAATGTCCAGTTAACTTGGTGTGGTCTATTGCTGTAACAAGAACTTCCAATGAGGCATATCTTTCTGTATACATGGCTGTGCAGTTCCCTCCTACATGTGCTCAGAGCTTGCTCAAGTGACTTGCTGTGGCCGATGAAGTATCAGCAAGTACAAGCTGAGATCTGAAATGCACTCCTCCCCCCCACTCCAGGAATACTGTTACCTTAGACCAAGCCTCTGCCAGTCTCTGCCAGCCTCTGCCAGTCTCTGCCAGCCATTGCCAGCCACTGCCAACCTCTGAGCTGTGGCCAACCTACTTCCTGAGCCCTGCCTGGATAATGATGAGGGTAATGAGGACATTACACAGTTGATGTGTCCACACTGTTTGTGAGGGGTTGCAGTGGTCATGGACGTAGGGGTGGAGTAGACAGACACTGGTGGTGAGGTGGAGATAACTCACAACATTTGTAAGCCGGCTTCTCCATGACCTCCAAGGAAGGGCTCCAGGGAAGTGGTGTAAACATCCAGAAACCAGGGCAGAAGGTGGAGTGGAGACTTGGACTAGAGTTTGCCGCGCCAACTCTGAACCAAGCCCGTAATGCAGTTTAAAACATTAACTTGTTTGGAAAGACTCCACTGTGCATGTCAGATGGGGAAGATCTTTAGTAATAATCTGAGGCAGCTGGAAAGGCCTAGGGTTAACAGGTGCACTGAAAAGCCACTTATAGTGTGTGGAGAGACCAGCTCTGGATCTGCAGGAAGACAGGGACTAAACCAGCCTCTGAGAAGGAGATCCAATTCACCACATGAGCTGATCTACCTCACCTCATGAGCCGCCCCGTCTGAGGACACTCCCTCTGACTCAGGCCTCCACAGTGATGGCTGGGCCAGCCTGGGGGCTGGGCCTACCCTGAGTCCAAGTAGTGCTCAGACCCCACCAGCCAGAAGGAGAGCCATGGAGTCCTGCCATGTGGCAGTTGCCGGGCACCCAGGACCACATCTGATTGAACTGTATGGAGGGTGGGACTGCCTGAGCTGCGTGCCGGGTTCCAGGACAGCAAGGCCTCCTAGTTCCCAGCTTTGCCAAGGCGTTCTGCTCCTGCTAGTCATCCTGCCCTGGGAAGCTTGGCAGGCCCGGCCTGGCTCCGCCCCTGGCCCCCAGCTCAGCCCCCATGCCTGGCCCCGCCTACCTTAGCCTGTCCCACCAAGTCCAGGAAAGTAGAAGCTCACAGCTGGAGGTGGAGGGTGAGTCCGAGCCGCCATTCCTGCCTTGGAGGGCAGAGCTAGGTCTTGCAGGGTGAGTGGCCAGTGCTGCGTGCAATGAGGCATATCTTTCTGTATATATGGCTGTGCAGGGCACATCACAACTAGTCCCAGGGTAGAAGCCTCCCCCTCCCCCCAGCTCACCAGGCCCCAGTGATCAGCCTGGATGTCTTGCCCCTCCAGGACACTCCCATGAGCAGCTAACCCCCACCCCCCATGGCTGCGTTTTGTGCAGTCCAGCTCCTGGCCAGGCCCCTGGCGAGGCTACCGGTGGCTATGCCCCGGCGTTTTCCTGGAGAAGCTCCTTGCACCTTGCGCAGCCCCCGGCTGACACGGGTGGCAAGGATATGCATGTGCCCCGGAGGAGCAGGCCCTGGCATGGCTGTGCTCGGTCTTCACTGCCTGCTATGTGAACTGCTCAGGCCACCTGGTGCGCTGTGCTGTGAGCTGAGACTGTATCCCGCGGACACCAAGGCCATGTTCCAACACCTGGATTCCAACCGCAATGGAGCCATCAACTTCCAGGAGTTTGTGTGCTGCTTGCTAGGGCAGCAGAGGGCCGAGGGCTGGGCACGGGGTCGATGACCAGAACCACGACCACCACCACCATGAGGACAAGGAGTAGGGCTGAGAATGAGGAATGGGGAGCAGCCTGATGTTCTGGGGAGCCCGGCAAGGCACGGTGGCCATGCTTGGCTGGACTTCCAGGGAAGACAGTGGCCAAAGCCAGGTTCATTCCCAGGTGGCAGGTGGTGGTAGTGGTGGTGGTGGTGACTTTTGGGGTGCTCAGTCTTGGTCCCTCTCTGGGCCCCTTCTCCTTCTTGCTTGGCTTTTCCCAGGAGAGGCTCCTGAGCTCTCAGAAGAGCCATGTAACAGGCTGACCCCTGGCAGTGCTGTTGGGACGCAGGGATTCACAGCTCAGGCTTCAGCCCAGTGAGCCCACTTGGCATACTCCAGGTCAAAGGATCCTGACCAGTTAGGCAAGGAAACTTGGTTGTGCTTAGGCCCAGATTGTTCACAAGTGCCCACTATACACCAGCCATTGTACACAGGTGTTCACGAGTTCCTACCACATGCCAGGCCTTTGTACACAGGTGTTCATGAGTGACCACCACACTCTGGTTTTAGGAACAGAAGAACTGGATTATTACACAATAGAATAAAATAACAAATCTCTGTCTATGAGAGAAATAATACCACATTTCTCATTTAGTTCCCAGGAGGGAAGGGATGCAAGCAGGCCAGACTATAGGACATCCAGGGAGGAAGGAGGAAGAAAAGTTTCAGCTTCATCTGTATCAATCCCTGTCTTGGAGTCAGGTCTCCAGTTGTTATTTCTACTATTTATCCCCATACACACACACACACACACCCTTATTCAGTTAATGCTGAGCAGGTTCTTCTGCTTGCTGTTTGGATTTTTAGTTAAAATTGTATTGAGCTGTTTTTGTTATTACTAAAATTGGAAAGAGAGTATATTGGCTAATGTTTTGCCTGAGTCTCAGAAAAGAACATCTTGTTCCCATGTGTGTCAGGGTGA
>NW_012285307.1:0-2851 GCF_000151885.1 Dipodomys ordii | reverse complement strand
GTTGATGTGTCCACGCTGTTTGTGAGGGGTTGCAGTGGTCATGGACGTAGGGGTGGAGTAGACAGACACTGGTGGAGAGGTGGAGATACCTCACAACATTTGTAAGCCGGCTTCTCCATGACCTCCAAGGAAGGGCTCCAGGGAAGTGGTGTAAACATCCAGAAACCAGGGCAAAAGGTGGAGTGGAGACTTGGACTAGAGTTTGCCGCGCCAACTCTGAACCAAGCCCGTAATGCAGTTTAAAACATTAACTTGTTTGGAAAGACTCCACTGTGCATGTCAGATGGGGAAGATCTTTAGTAATAATCTGAGGCAGCTGGAAAGGCCTAGGGTTAACAGGTGCACTGAAAAGCCACTTATAGTGTGTGGAGAGACCAGCTCTGGATCTGCAGGAAGACAGGGACTAAACCAGCCTCTGAGAAGGAGATCCAATTCACCTCATGAGCTGATCCACTTCACCTCATGAGCCGCCCCGTCTGAGGACACTCCCTCTGACTCAGGCCTCCACAGTGATGGCTGGGCCAGCCTGGGGGCTGGGCCTACCCTGAATCCAAGGAGTGCTCAGACCCCACCAGCCAGAAGGAGAGCCATGGAGCCCTGCCATGAGGCAGTTGCCGCGCACCCAGGACCACATCTGATTGAACTGTATGGAGGGTGGGACTGCCTGAGCTGCGTGCCGGGTTCCAGGACAGCAAGGCCTCCTAGTTCCCAGCTTTGCCAAGGCGTTCTGCTCCTACTAGTCATCCTACCCTGGGAAGCTTGGCAGGCCCGGCCTGGCTCCGCCCCTGGCCCCCAGCTCAGCCCCCATGCCTGGCCCGCCTACCTTAGCCTTTCCCACCAAGTCCAGGAAAGTAGAAGCTCACAGCTGGAGGTGGAGGGTGAGTCGGAGCCGCCATTCCTGCCTTGGAGGGCAGAGCCAGGTCTTGCAGGGTGAGTGGCCAGTGCTGCGTGCAATGAGGCATATCTTTCTGTATATATGGCTGTGCAGGGCACATCACAACTAGTCCCATGGTAGAAGCCTCCCCCTCCCCCCAGCTCACCATGCCCCAGTGATCAGCCTGCATGTCTTGGCCCTGCAGGACACTCCCACCAGCAGCTAACCCCCACCCCCCATGGCTGCGTTTTGTGCAGTCCAGCTCCTGGCCAGGCCCCTGGCGAGGGTACCGGCGGCTATGCCCCAGCGTTTTCCTGGAGAAGCTCCTTGCACCTTGCGCAGCCCCCGGCTGACACGGGTGGCAAGGATATGCATGTGCCCCGGAGGAGCTGGCCCTGGCATGGCTGTGCTTGGTCTTCACTGCCTGCTATGTGAACTGCTCAGGCCACCTGGTGCGCTGTGCTGTGAGCTGAGACTGTATCCCGCGGACACCAAGGCCATGTTCCAACACCTGGATTCCAACCGCAATGGAGCCATCAACTTCCAGGAGTTTGTGTGCTGCTTGCTAGGGCAGCAGAGGGCCGAGGGCTGGGCATGGGGTCGATGACCAGAACCATGACCACCACCACCATGAGGACAAGGAGTAGGGCTGAGGATGAGGAATGGGGAGCAGCCCTGATGTCCTGGGGAGCCCGGCAAGGCACGGTGGCCATGCTTGGCTGGACTTCCAGGGAAGACTGTGGCCAAAGCCAGGTTCATTCCCAGGTGGCAGGTGGTGGTAGTGGTGGTGGTGGTGACTTTTGGGGTGCTCAGTCTTGGTCCCTTTCTGGGCCCCTTTCTCCTTCTTGCTTGGCTTTTCCCAGGAGAGGCTCCTGAGCTCTCAGAAGAGCCATGTAACAGGCTGACCCCTGGCAGTGCTGTTGGGACGCAGGGATTCACAGCTCAGGCTTCAGCCCAGTGAGCCCACTTGGCATACTCCAGGTCAAAGGATCCTGACCAGGTAGGCAAGGAAACTTGGTTGTGCTTAGGCCCAGATTGTTCACAAGTGCCCACTATACACCACCATTGTACACAGGTGTTCACGAGTTCCTACCACATGCCAGGCCTTTGTACACAGGTGTTCATGAGTGACCACCACACTCTGGTTTTAGGAACAGAAGAACTGGATTATTACACAATAGAATAAAATAACAAATCTCTGTCTATGAGAGAAATAATTTAATACCACATTTCTCATTTAGTTCCCAGGAGGGAAGGGATGCAAGCAGGCCAGACTATAGGACATCCAGGGAGGAAGGAGGAAGAAAAGTTTCAGCTTCATCTATATCAATCCCTGTCTTGGAGTCAGGTCTCCAGTTGTTAGTTCTACTATTTATCCCCATACACACACACACACACACACACACCCTTATTCAGTTAATGCTGAGCAGGTTCTTCTGCTTGCTGTTTGGATTTTTAGTTGAAATTGTATTGAGCTGTTTTTGTTATTACTAAAATTGCAAAGAGAGTATATTGGCTAATGTTTTGCCTGAGTCTCAGAAAAGAACATCTTGTTCCCATGTGTGTCAGGGTACTTACTACTTACTGGCTTTGCACCCCACACACTTGTAAGGCAGGGAGTTCTCACTCCCAGACTGGAGGTTGGAGGGGGAGGGAGTAGAGCGCTTGCCTTGCATGCTTGAGGCCCTGGGTTCAATTCCTCAGCACCACATAAGTAGAAAAAGCTGGAAGTGGTGCTATGGTTCAAGGGGTAGAGCACTAGTCTTGAGCTGAAGAGCTGAGGGACAGCGCCCAGGTCCAGAGTTCATGTCCCATGATTATCAAAAAAAATGAAAGAAAGAATGAAGGTAGGTAATCATTACCTGACTTATGTAACTATACCCCCTATGTACATTACCTTTTGAAATAACATTAAATAATTATAACCAACACAGCTGAGTGCTGATGGCTCACGCCTGTAATCCCATCTTCTCAGGA
>NW_012285306.1:0-1638 GCF_000151885.1 Dipodomys ordii | reverse complement strand
GCAGGAAGACAGGGACTAAACCAGCCTCTGAGAAGGAGATCCAATTCACTCATGAGCTGATCCACTTCACCTCATGAGCCGCCCCGTCTGAGGACACTCCCTCTGACTCAGGCCTCCACAGTGATGGCTGGGCCAGCTGGGGGCTGGGCCTACCCTGAGTCCAAGGAGTGCTCAGACCCCACCAGCCAGAAGGAGAGCCATGGAGCCCTGCCATGAGGCAGTTGCCGCGCACCCAGGACCACATCTGATTGAACTGTATGGAGGGTGGGACTGCCTGAGCTGCGTGCCGGGTTCCAGGACAGCAAGGCCTCCTAGTTCCCAGCTTTGCCAAGGCGTTCTGCTCCTGCTAGTCATCCTACCCTGGGAAGCTTGGCAGGCCCGGCCTGGCTCCGCCCCTGGCCCCCAGCTCAGCCCCCATGCCTGGCCCCGCCTACCTTAGCCTTTCCCACCAAGTCCAGGAAAGTAGAAGCTCACAGCTGGAGGTGGAGGGTGAGTCCGAGTGAAGATCTTCCCCAATCTGTGACAAGCTTTCTATTTAGCTCACTAGCTATGTCCTTTGCTGTGCAGAAGCTCTGAAACGTAATGCCATCCCATTTATCCAGACTTTCTTTGATTTGTTGTGGGGGGAGGGCCTCCCCCCAGCTCACCATGCCCCAGTGATCAGCCTGCATGTCTTGCCCCTCCAGGACACTCCCACCAGCAGCTAACCCCCACCCCCCATGGCTGCGTTTTGTGCAGTCCAGCTCCTGGCCAGGCCCCTGGCGAGGGTACCGGCGGCTATGCCCCGGCGTTTTCCTGGAGAAGCTCCTTGCACCTTGCGCAGCCCCCGGCTGACACGGGTGGCAAGGATATGCATGTGCCCCGGAGGAGCAGGCCCTGGCATGGCTGTGCTCGGTCTTCACTGCCTGCTATGTGAACTGCTCAGGCCACCTGGTGCGCTGTGCTGTGAGCTGAGCCTGTATCTGCGGACACCAAGCCATGTTCCAACGCCTGGATTCCGACCGCAATGGAGCCATCAACTTCCAGGAGTTTGTGTGCTGCTTGCTAGGGCAGCAGAGGGCCGAGGGCTGGGCACGGGGTTGATGACCAGAACCACGACGACCACCTCCATGAGGACAAGGAGTAGGGCTGAGGATGAGGAATGGGGAGCAGCCCTGATGTCCTGGGGAGCCCGGCAAGGCACGGTGGCCATGCTTGGCTGGACTTCCAGGGAAGACTGTGGCCAAAGCCAGGTTCATTCCCAGGTGGCAGGTGGTGGTAGTGGTGGTGGTGGTGACTTTTGGGGTGTTTAGTCTTGGTCCCTCTCTGGGCCCCTTTCTCCTTCTTGCTTGGCTTTTCCCAGGAGAGGCTCCTGAGCTCTCAGAAGAGCCATGTAACAGGCTGACCCCTGGCAGTGCTGTTGGGACGCAGGGATTCACAGCTCAGGCTTCAGCCCAGTGAGCCCACTTGGCATACTCCAGGTCAAAGGATCCTGACCAGGTAGGCAAGGAAACTTGGTTGTGCTTAGGCCCAGATTGTTCACAAGTGCCCACTATACACCACCATTGTACACAGGTGTTCACGAGTTCCTACCACATGCCAGGCCTTTGTACACAGGTGTTCATGAGTGACCACCACACTCTGGTTTTAGGAACAGAA
>NW_012285305.1:0-2279 GCF_000151885.1 Dipodomys ordii | reverse complement strand
TCAGAGTCCAAGGAGTGCTCAGACCCCACCAGCCAGAAGGAGAGCCATGGAGCCCTGCCATGAGGCAGTTGCCACGCACCCAGGACCACATCTGATTGAACTGTATGGAGGGTGGGACTGCCTGAGCTGCGTGCCGGGTTCCAGGACAGCAAGGCCTCCTAGTTCCCAGCTTTGCCAAGGCGTTCTGCTCCTGCTAGTCATCAGGCCCGGCCTGGCTCCGCCCCTGGCCCCCAGCTCAGCCCCCATGCCTGGCCCCACCTACCTTAGCCTGTCCCACCAAGTCCAGGAAAGTAGAAGCTCACAGCTGGAGGTGGAGGGTGAGTCCGAGCCGCCATTCCTGCCTTGGAGGGCAGAGCCAGGTCTTGCAGGGTGAGTGGCCAGTGCTGAGTGCAATGAGGCATATCTTTCTGTATATATGGCTGTGCAGGGCACATCACAACTAGTCCCAGGGTAGAAGCCTCCCCCTCCCCCCAGCTCACCAGGCCCCAGTGATCAGCCTGGATGTCTTGCCCCTCCAGGACACTCCCACCAGCAGCTAACCCCCACCCCCCATGGCTGCGTTTTGTGCAGTCCAGCTCCTGGCCAGGCCCCTGGCGAGGCTACCGGCGGCTATGCTCCGGCGTTTTCCTGAAGAAGCTCCTAGCACCTTGCGCAGCCCCCGGCTGACACGGGTGGCAAAGATATGCATGTGCCCCGGAGGAGCAGGCCCTGGCATGGCTGTGCTCAGTCTTCACTGCCTGCTATGTGAACTGCTCAACCACCTGGTGCGCTGTGCTGTGAGCTGAGACTGTATCCCGCGGACACAAAGGCCATGTTCCACACCTGATTCCAACAGCAATGGAGCCATCAACTTCCAGGAGTTTGTGTGCTGCTTGCTAGGGCAGCAGAGGGCCGAGGGCTGGGCACGGGGTCCATGACCAGAACCATGACCACCACCACCATGAGGACAAGGAGTAGGGCTGAGGATGAGGAATGGGGAGCAGCCCTGATGTCCTGGGGAGCCCGGCAAGGCACGGTGGCCATGCTTGGCTGGACTTCCAGGGAAGACTGTGGCCAAAGCCAGGTTCATTCCCAGGTGGCAGGTGGTGGTAGTGGTGGTGGTGGTGACTTTTGGGGTGCTCAGTCTTGGTCCCTCTCTGGGCCCCTTTCTCCTTCTTGCTTGGCTTTTCCCAGGAGAGGCTCCTGAGCTCTCAGAAGAGCCATGTAACAGGCTGACCCCTGGCAGTGCTGTTGGGACGCAGGGATTCACAGCTCAGGCTTCAGCCCAGTGAGCCCACTTGGCATACTCCAGGTCAAAGGATCCTGACCAGTTAGGCAAGGAAACTTGGTTGTGCTTAGGCCCAGATTGTTCACAAGTGCCCACTATACACCAGCCATTGTACACAGGTGTTCATGAGTTCCTACCACATGCCAGGCCTTTGTACACAGGTGTTCATGAGTGACCACCACACTCTGGTTTTAGGAACAGAAGAACTGGATTATTACACAATAGAATAAAATAACAAATCTCTGTCTATGAGAGAAATAATTTAATACCACATTTCTCATTTAGTTCCCAGGAGGGAAGGGATGCAAGCAGGCCAGACTATAGGACATCCAGGGAGGAAGGAGGAAGAAAAGTTTCAGCTTCATCTGTATCAATCCCTGTCTTGGAGTCAGGTCTCCAGTTGTTAGTTCTACTATTTATCCCCATACACACACACACACACACCCTTATTCAGTTAATGCTGAGCAGGTTCTTCTGCTTGCTGTTTGGATTTTTAGTTAAAATTGTATTGAGCTGTTTTTGTTATTACTAAAATTGGAAAGAGAGTATATTGTCTAATGTTTTGCCTGAGTCTCAGAAAAGAACATCTTGTTCCATGTGTGTCAGGGTACTTACTACTTACTGGCTTTGCACCCCACACACTTGTAAGGCAGGGAGTTCTCACTCCCAGACTGGAGGTTGGAGGGGGAGGGAGGAGTTCTTCCTCTCTCCCAGCTTCCAGTCTGGTTTCTTTAAAAATTTCAACCAATGTATTGTAAGTGGAATAGTGCTCAGTCCCCGGCAAGCGAATTTGTGCCTCTTTCTTCTATTTGCATGTCACCTTAGAAACACATTGTTTAATGAGACATTTGCTAACATGAAACTCCATGAAGGATATCGGCTAACTTCCACTTTCCATCCCTGCCCGCAGATTGATCATCCTATCTATCATCACCCCAGGTCGTGCGTTTTCTGTGATCTTCCTATTTGCCCCCGCGCCCCGCATGCCCGCCCGATTCTCCCCCAGATCTCT
>NW_012285304.1:0-3059 GCF_000151885.1 Dipodomys ordii | reverse complement strand
CCAAGCCCGTAATGCAGTTTAAAACATTAACTTGTTTGGAAAGACTCAACTGTGCATGTCAGATGGGGAAGATCTTTAGTAATAATCTGAGGCAGCTGGAAAGGCCTAGGGTTAACAGGTGCACTGAAAAGCCACTTATAGTGTGTGGAGAGACCAGCTCTGGATCTGCAGGAAGACAGGGACTAAACCAGCCTCTGAGAAGGAGATCCAATTCACCTCATGAGCTGATCCACTTCACCTCATGAGCCGCCCCGTCTGAGGACACTCCCTCTGACTCAGGCCTCCACAGTGATGGCTGGGCCAGCCTGGGGGCTGGGCCTACCCTGAGTCCAAGGAGTGCTCAGACCCCACCAGCCAGAAGGAGAGCCATGGAGCCCTGCCATGAGGCAGTTGCCGCGCACCCAGGACCACATCTGATTGAACTGTATGGAGGGTGGGACTGCCTGAGCTGCGTGCCTGGTTCCAGGACAGCAAGGCCTCCTAGTTCCCAGCTTTGCCAAGGCGTTCTGCTCCTGCTAGTCATCCTGCCCTGGGAAGCTTGGCAGGCCCGGCCTGGCTCCACCCCTGGCCCCCAGCTCAGCCCCCATGCCTGGCCCCACCTACCTTAGCCTGTCCCACCAAGTCCAGGAAAGTAGAAGCTCACAGCTGGAGGTGGAGGGTGAGTCCGAGCCGCCATTCCTGCCTTGGAGGGCAGAGCCAGGTCTTGCAGGGTGAGTGGCCAGTGCTGCGTGCAATGAGGCATATCTTTCTGTATATATGGCTGTGCAGGGCACATCACAACTAGTCCCAGGGTAGAAGCCTCCCCTTCCCCCCAGCTCACCAGGCCCCAGTGATCAGCCTGCATGTCTTGCCCCTCCAGGACACTCCCACCAGCAGCTAACCCCCACCCCCCATGGCTGCGTTTTGTGCAGTCCAGCTCCTGGCCAGGCCCCTGGCGAGGCTACCGGCGGCTATGCCCCGGCGTTTTCCTGGAGAAGCTCCTTGCACCTTGCGCAGCCCCCGGCTGACACGGGTGGCAAGGATATGCATGTGCCCCGGAGGAGCAGGCCCTGGCATGGCTGTGCTCGGTCTTCACTGCCTGCTATGTGAACTGCTCAGGCCACCTGGTGCGCTGTGCTGTGAGCTGAGACTGTATCCCGCGGACACCAAGGCCATGTTCCAACACCTGGATTCCAACCGCAATGGAGACATCAACTTCCAGGAGTTTGTGTGCTGCTTGCTAGGGCAGCAGAGGGCCGAGGGCTGGGCACGGGGTCGATGACCAGAACCACGACCACCACCACCATGAGGACAAGGAGTAGGGCTGAGGATGAGGAATGGGGAGCAGCCCTGATGTCCTGGGGAGCCCAGCAAGGCACGGTGGCCATGCTTGGCTGGACTTCCAGGGAAGACTGTGGCCAAAGCCAGGTTCATTCCCAGGTGGCAGGTGGTGGTAGTGGTGGTGGTGGTGACTTTTGGGTGCTCAGTCTTGGTCCCTCTCTGGGCCCCTTTCTCCTTCTTGCTTGGCTTTTCCCAGGAGAGGCTCCTGAGCTCTCAGAAGAGCCATGTAACAGGCTGACCCCTGGCAGTGCTGTTGGGACGCAGGGATTCACAGCTCAGGCTTCGCCCAGTGAGCCCACTTGGCATACGCCAGGTCAAAGGATCCTGACCAGTTAGGCAAGGAAACTTGGTTGTGCTTAGGCCCAGATTGTTCACAAGTGCCCACTATACACCAGCCATTGTACACAGGTGTTCACGAGTTCCTACCACATGCCAGGCCTTTGTACACAGGTGTTCATGAGTGACCACCACACTCTGGTTTTAGGAACAGAAGAACTGGATTATTACACAATAGAATAAAATAGCAAATCTCTGTCTATGAGAGAAATAATTTAATACCACATTTCTCATTTAGTTTCCAGGAGGGAAGGGATGCAAGCAGGCCAGACTATAGGACATCCAGGGAGGAAGGAGGAAGAAAAGTTTCAGCTTCATCTGTATCAATCCCTGTCTTGGAGTCAGGTCTCCAGTTGTTAGTTCTACTATTTATCCCCATACACACACACACACACACCCTTATTCAGTTAATGCTGAGCAGGTTCTTCTGCTTGCTGTTTGGATTTTTAGTTAAAATTGTATTGAGCTGTTTTTGTTATTACTAAAATTGGAAAGAGAGTATATTGGCTAATGTTTTGCCTGAGTCTCAGAAAAGAACATCTTGTTCCCATGTGTGTCAGGGTACTTACTACTTACTGGCTTTGCACCCCACACACTTGTAAGGCAGGCAGTTCTCACTCCCACACTGGATCTAATGTGTATATGTTAAAGTTATTGTTTTATAGACAGTGATGAATGCAAAGCCTTTTCAACACATCAATACAACTCCAGCAGAAAATGATGATTAGCTAAATATATATTATCTATGCATCACATTTTGTATGTCTCCTAACTCTAGAGCTTATGTACAGCACAGATTTGTTTACTGCCATAGTTTTGCATTCCAATTGTTTAAAAATGGATACTAGAGTATGCAGCTTTTACAAATTGACTTTTTTCACTTAGTGATATGAATTAAAGACTCATATATGACTTCATGAAATGTGAAAATTTTATTTTGTTTTAGAGAATTTTGATCCATTTATAGACTGGCAATAATTCATCTATTTACTTGCTGAAGGATATCTCGGTCGTTTTAATCTTTTGTTCACTATTAATAATCAAATGAATTAGACTCATAATACTATGAGATGTGTAATGGTACATTGCTGATGATCAGTTTTCAATTTATATGGTCACATATTATTCTGTCTCTCTTATATTATGGCATGTTCTACAATGTCTATATTTTATTTTATGAGGCATCTGTTTTCCTATTAAATGCATGTATTTCCTTAGCTTTTGAGTGTTCTATGTGTTTCAATATGAGTATTTTTATCAGACATGCTTTTGTTTGTTTTTATTTTGTACTTTTTTATTGTAAAAATGCTGTACAGAGGGGTTACAGCTACATGAGCAGGTAATGAGTACATTTCCTGTTGAGCATTGTGCCTCCTTTTTTTCTCCCTACCATCCTTCCCTAC
>NW_012285303.1:0-4202 GCF_000151885.1 Dipodomys ordii | reverse complement strand
GTTGATGTGTCCACGCTGTTTGTGAGGGGTTGCAGTGGTCATGGTACGTAGGGGTGGAGTAGACAGACACTGGTGGAGAGGTGGAGATACCTCACAACATTTGTAAGCCGGCTTCTCCATGACCTCCAAGGAAGGGCTCCAGGGAAGTGGTGTAAACATCCAGAAACCAGGGCAAAAGGTGGAGTGGAGACTTGGACTAGAGTTTGCCGCGCCAACTCTGAACCAAGCCCGTAATGCAGTTTAAAACATTAACTTGTTTGGAAAGACTCCACTGTGCATGTCAGATGGGGAAGATCTTTAGTAATAATCTGAGGCAGCTGGAAAGGCCTAGGGTTAACAGGTGCACTGAAAAGCCACTTATAGTGTGTGGAGAGACCAGCTCTGGATCTGCAGGAAGACAGGGACTAAACCAGCCTCTGAGAAGGAGATCCAATTCACCTCATGAGCTGATCCACTTCACCTCATGAGCCGCCCCGTCTGAGGACACTCCCTCTGACTCAGGCCTCTACAGTGATGGCTGGGCCAGCCTGGGGGCTGGGCCTACCCTGAGTCCAAGGAGTGCTCAGACCCCACCAGCCAGAAGGAGAGCCATGGAGCCCTGCCATGAGGCAGTTGCCGCGCACCCAGGACCACATCTGATTGAACTGTATGGAGGGTGGGACTGCCTGAGCTGCGTGCCAGGTTCCAGGACAGCAAGGCCTCCTAGTTCCCAGCTTTGCCAAGGCGTTCTGCTCCTGCTAGTCATCCTACCCTGGGAAGCTTGGCAGGCCCGGCCTGGCTCCGCCCCTGGCCCCCAGCTCAGCCCCCATGCCTGGCCCCGCCTACCTTAGCCTTTCCCACCAAGTCCAGGAAAGTAGAAGCTCACAGCTGGAGGTGGAGGGTGAGTCCGAGCCGCCATTCCTGCCTTGGAGGGCAGAGCCAGGTCTTGCAGGGTGAGTGGCCAGTGCTGCGTGCAATGAGGCATATCTTTCTGTATATATGACTGTGCAGGGCACATCACAACTAGTCCCATGGTAGAAGCCTCCCCCTCCCCCCAGCTCACCATGCCCCAGTGATCAGCCTGCATGTCTTGCCCCTCCAGGACACTCCCACCAGCAGCTAACCCCCACCCCCCATGGCTGCGTTTTGTGCAGTCCAGCTCCTGGCCAGGCCCCTGGCGAGGGTACCGGCGGCTATGCCCCGGCGTTTTCCTGGAGAAGCTCCTTGCACCTTGCGCAGCCCCCGGCTGACACGGGTGGCAAGGATATGCATGTGCCCCGGAGGAGCAGGCCCTGGCATGGCTGTGCTCGGTCTTCACTGCCTGCTATGTGAACTGCTCAGGCCACCTGGTGCGCTGTGCTGTGAGCTGAGACTGTATCCCGCGGACACCAAGGCCATGTTCCAACACCTGGATTCCAACCGCAATGGAGCCATCAACTTCCAGGAGTTTGTGTGCTGCTTGCTAGGGCAGCAGAGGGCCGAGGGCTGGGCATGGGGTCGATGACCAGAACCATGACCACCACCACCATGAGGACAAGGAGTAGGGCTGAGGATGAGGAATGGGGAGCAGCCCTGATGTCCTGGGGAGCCCGGCAAGGCACGGTGGCCATGCTTGGCTGGACTTCCAGGGAAGACTGTGGCCAAAGCCAGGTTCATTCCCAGGTGGCAGGTGGTGGTAGTGGTGGTGGTGGTGACTTTTGGGGTGCTCAGTCTTGGTCCCTTTCTGGGCCCCTTTCTCCTTCTTGCTTGGCTTTTCCCAGGAGAGGCTCCTGAGCTCTCAGAAGAGCCATGTAACAGGCTGACCCCTGGCAGTGCTGTTGGGACGCAGGGATTCACAGCTCAGGCTTCAGCCCAGTGAGCCCACTTGGCATACTCCAGGTCAAAGGATCCTGACCATGTAGGCAAGGAAACTTGGTTGTGCTTAGGCCCAGATTGTTCACAAGTGCCCACTATACACCACCATTGTACACAGGTGTTCACGAGTTCCTACCACATGCCAGGCCTTTGTACACAGGTGTTCATGAGTGACCACCAGACTCTGGTTTTAGGAACAGAAGAACTGGATTATTACACAATAGAATAAAATAACAAATCTCTGTCTATGAGAGAAATAATTTAATACCACATTTCTCATTTAGTTCCCAGGAGGGAAGGGATGCAAGCAGGCCAGACTATAGGACATCCAGGGAGGAAGGAGGAAGAAAAGTTTCAGCTTCATCTATATCAATCCCTGTCTTGGAGTCAGGTCTCCAGTTGTTAGTTCTACTATTTATCCCCATACACACACATACACACACACCCTTATTCAGTTAATGCTGAGCAGGTTCTTCTGCTTGCTGTTTGGATTTTTAGTTGAAATTGTATTGAGCTGTTTTTGTTATTACTAAAATTGCAAAGAGAGTATATTGGCTAATGTTTTGCCTGAGTCTCAGAAAAGAACATCTTGTTCCCATGTGTGTCAGGGTACTTATTACTTACTGGCTTTGCACCCCACACACTTGTAAGGCAGGGAGTTCTCACTCCCAGACTGGAGGTTGGAGGGGGAGGGAGGAGTTCTTCCTCCCTCCCAACTTCCAGTCTGGGGAGTATAGGGCTGTGGATATGGGTCTAGAGAAGGAGCAAGTAACTCATCCTGCCATAAGATGGCTTGTGTAGAGAAAGTGGGTGTGGCAGTTGATCTTTTCTATTTACAAATGAGATGAAACCCCTCCAGGGTGTAACGAAAATGTAAACATGGCTGGACATTCTGCTCTTTCTTTGAATCATTTTTCAGCGGAACTTTGTCTAGCTAACTAATAATAATAATAATAATAATAATAATACTGTCTTTGAGGAATGATTCCAATAATCCTAGCTACTCAGGAGACTGAAATCTGATAATCATATTTCAAGCTAGGCTGGGAATAAAAGACCATGAAATGCTCATCTTTAATTAAATCCACAAAAATCTGGAAGAATTGTGGCTTTGCACAAAATAAGCAAGGGGACAGTGCTGGCACCAAAAAAAAAAAACCAACAAAAATATCATAACGCAGTTTTAGGACTGAAGTATTCATACTGTCCATATTTGTGTAAATAGGATCTTTTCATAGTTATCCAGTATAGGAACAGATAGTTAAACTTTAAATGATTATTGACTTTTTTATTTTTAAAGATCATTCCACCAATCAAGACTTCATATCATTGATAGAATTATTACTATCACTATGCCTTTCCAAAGGTTCATAGTTTATTACATTTAATGAGCACCAGTCTCACCTGGTGGACTTGTCTCCTAAGCCTCACCTTTCAATGTGAGATTAACAAGTACAATATTTGCTTTCCTGAACTTGTCAAAATAGAAAAGAACTCCACTTGAGTTGATTTACCTGAATTTACCATGGCAGCCATTGGCTATTTTGGTAAATTAGAGTGCTTTCACCCCATTTCCTGTTGTAGCTATTGGTCCAACTATCCTTTCAACCAAAAGTGGTTTTAAAAAGTCTTTTGTTATTGATAATGTTGTCATTATGTCATTAGTTCTGCAAACTTTGCTGAGTTACCTATTTATACCAGATACTATTTTAGCTACTGTTGTATGTTCTTGGGGACAAAAACAAAGATAAGATAAAGTACAGAGTATGGGTGCAACATTTCCCTGAAGTTTCACTAAAGAATATTTAAAGGCAATAGGGTTATTTGCAGGAAGTTGCGATATTGTGGACCCTCTTAAGTAGAAGTTTTTTTTTTCTGTATACAATACTGTGGCTTGATTTTAGAACCCTATGCTAACTATGCATGGGCTCTACCAGCCTTCAGCCTCTTCTGCTTCAGTGTTCTTTTTTCTCTTTTCTTCATTTATGACCTGGTGGTTCTGTACTTTAGCGGGGGTAACAGCCACATGTCACTAAACCTAGCTTTTTTTTTGGGAGAAGAAGTCTCAGGATTTTTTTGTGGTGTTGTTCAGATGGGATCTTGGGAGCTTTTTAATCTGACTGATGGAAATCTTGATTATCCCTATCTCTACCTAAATGTAGCTAGGATTCCAGATCTGAGCCACTTCACTGGTCCTTAAGTTTTTACCTATAACTACTTGTTCATTTTATTAAAAGTTAGGGTGTGTGTGTGTGTTTCTGTGTGTGTGTGTGTGTGTGTGTGTGTGTGCATGCCAAAACTGTGGCTTAAACTCAAGGACACTGGGTGCTGTTCCTTAGCTTTTTAACTCAAGGCTGGCACTCGACCAC
>NW_012285302.1:0-972 GCF_000151885.1 Dipodomys ordii | reverse complement strand
AATAACCAAATCTCTGTTTTATGAAGAGAAAATAAATTTAATACCCACATTTTCTCATTTAGTTCCCAGGAGGGAAGGGATGCAAGCAGGTCCAGACTATAGGACATCCAGGGAGGAAGGAGGAAGAAAAGTTTCAGCTTCATCTATATCAATCCCTGTCTTGGAGTCAGGTCTCCAGTTGTTAGTTCTACTATTTATCCCCATACACACACACACACACACACCCTTATTCAGTTAATGCTGAGCAGGTTCTTCTGCTTGCTGTTTGGATTTTTAGTTGAAATTGTATTGAGCTGTTTTTGTTATTACTAAAATTGCAAAGAGAGTATATTGGCTAATGTTTTGCCTGAGTCTCAGAAAAGAACATCTTGTTCCCATGTGTGTCAGGGTACTTACTACTTACTGGCTTTGCACCCCACACACTTGTAAGGCAGGGAGTTCTCACTCCCAGACTGGAGGTTGGAGGGGGAGGGATGCTGAGCTGGAAGACGAGCTGGATGGTGATGCCAGTTAGATTGACGGAGAAAACGGAGAGAAGAATGCTCCCGACAGCACCGATAGCACCGACCTACCCTCAAATGTCTGGTATTGTACTGCCAATAAATTTATTTTTCGGTCACTACGGATGACCGGGTATCAGTATAAACGCTGGTGACCTTGAACATAAATTCGCTAACGCCACGCCTAATAAGTCTGTGTCTATTGTAGACCCTGGTGTCGATTCCGCGTGACTGATTGTAGGCTATTACCTGATATCTCGGGCGCCTGCCCTGTAAATCTCACACGGGGCCTCATGGCTGATTTCGACAATCTTTTTGATGACTCGATGGCGCGCGCGTATACCTCTATCTGTGGATTGATGGGAGTACAGGCCAGATAGCTCTCGATCTCATCCGGCGTCCGCTCCGGGGGTTCTTTGCTGATCAGATAACATTGTCACACCAAATGGGGATCAAAATGATGGAAACAGGC
>NW_012285301.1:0-2187 GCF_000151885.1 Dipodomys ordii | reverse complement strand
TGGGAAGCTTGGCAGGCCCGGCCTGGCTCCGCCCCTGTGCCCCCAGCTCAGCCCCCATGCCTGGCCCCGCCTACCTTAGCCTTTCCCACCAAGTCCAGGAAAGTAGAAGCTCACAGCTGGAGGTGGAGGGTGAGTCCGAGCCGCCATTCCTGCCTTGGAGGGCAGAGCCAGGTCTTGCAGGGTGAGTGGCCAGTGCTGCGTGCAATGAGGCATATCTTTCTGTATATATGGCTGTGCAGGGCACATCACAACTAGTCCCATGGTAGAAGCCTCCCCCTCCCCCCAGCTCACCATGCCCCAGTGATCAGCCTGCATGTCTTGCCCCTCCAGGACACTCCCACCAGCAGCTAACCCCCACCCCCAATGGCTGCGTTTTGTGCAGTCCAGCTCCTGGCCAGGCCCCTGGCGAGGCTACCGGCGACTATGCCCCGGCGTTTTCCTGGAGAAGCTCCTTGCACCTTGCGCAGCCCCCGGCTGACACGGGTGGCAAGGATATGCATGTGCCCCGGAGGAGCAGGCCCTGGCATGGCTGTGCTAGGTCTTCACTGCCTGCTATGTGAACTGCTCAGGCCACCTGGTACGCTGTGCTGTGAGCTGAGACTGTATCCCGCGGACACCAAGGCCATGTTCCAACACCTGGATTCCAACCGCAATGGAGCCATCAACTTCCAGGAGTTTGTGTGCTGCTTGCTAGGGCAGCAGAGGGCCGAGGGCTGGGCATGGGGTCGATGACCAGAACCATGACCACCACCACCATGAGGACAAGGAGTAGGGCTGAGGATGAGGAATGGGGAGCAGCCCTGATGTCCTGGGGAGCCCGGCAAGGCACGGTGGCCATGCTTGGCTGGACTTCCAGGGAAGACTGTGGCCAAAGCCAGGTTCATTCCCAGGTGGCAGGTGGTGGTAGTGGTGGTGGTGGTGACTTTTGGGTGCTCAGTCTTGGTCCCTCTCTGGGCCCCTTTCTCCTTCTTGCTTGGCTTTTCCCAGGAGAGGCTCCTGAGCTCTCAGAAGAGCCATGTAACAGGCTGACCCCTGGCAGTGCTGTTGGGACGCAGGGATTCACAGCTCAGGCTTCGCCCAGTGAGCCCACTTGGCATACGCCAGGTCAAGGGATCCTGACCAGTTAGGCAAGGAAACTTGGTTGTGCTTAGGCCCAGATTGTTCACAAGTGCCCACTATACACCAGCCATTGTACACAGGTGTTCACGAGTTCCTACCACATGCCAGGCCTTTGTACACAGGTGATCATGAGTGACCACCACACTCTGGTTTTAGGAACAGAAGAACTGGATTATTACACAATAGAATAAAATAACAAATCTCTGTCTATGAGAGAAATAATTTAATACCACATTTCTCATTTAGTTCCCAGGAGGGAAGGGATGCAAGCAGGCCAGACTATAGGACATCCAGGGAGGAAGGAGGAAGAAAAGTTTCAGCTTCATCTGTATCAATCCCTGTCTTGGAGTCAGGTCTCCAGTTGTTAGTTCTACTATTTATCCCCATACACACACACACACACACACTTATTCAGTTAATGCTGAGCAGGTTCTTCTGCTTGCTGTTTGGATTTTAGTTAAAATTGTATTGAGCTGTTTTTGTTATTACTAAAATTGGAAAGAGAGTATATTGGCTAATGTTTTGCCTGAGTCTCAGAAAAGAACATCTTGTTCCCATGTGTGTCAGGGTACTTACTACTTACTGGCTTTGCACCCCACACACTGGAGGTTGGAGGGGAAGGGAGGAGTTCTTCCTCCCTCCCAACTTCCAGTCTGGGGAGTATAGGGCTGTGGAAATGGGTCTAGAGAAGGAGCAAGTAACTCATCCTGCCATAAGATGGCTTGTGTAGAGAAAGTGGGTGTGGCAGTTGATCTTTTCTATTTACAAATGAGATGAAACCCCTCCAGGGTGTAAGGAAAATGTAAACATGGCTGGACATTCTGCTCTTTCTTTGAATCATCTTTCAGCGGAACTTTGTCTAGCTAACTAATAATAATAATAATAATAATAATAATAATAATAATTAATAATACTGTCTTTGAGGATTGATTCCAATAATCCTAGCTACTCAGGAGACTGAAATCTGATAATCATATTTCAAGCTAGGCTGGGAATAAAAGACCATGAAATTCTCATCTTTAATTAAATCCACAAAAATCTGGAAGAATTGTGGCTTGCACAAAATGA
>NW_012285300.1:0-1215 GCF_000151885.1 Dipodomys ordii | reverse complement strand
CCTGGAATGGACTGGGCACTGCACGAGGAGCCGCGCCAAGCAGCCCACACCTGATGCCTACCAGGGGATACACACGTAGCACACCCACAGCCTCATCTAAACAGATCCATATATTTCCTTACATTTCTCCTCAGGCTAGTCCTCAGATTTGTATCCCTTGTGCACACTCAAGCACACACTCCTGACCTCAGACCAAAGAGAAGCAGATTCTTCTGCTTGCTCTTTGGATTTTTAGTTGAAATTTTGTCGAACTGACCCCTTCTTAGTGAAATTGCAAAGAGAGTATATTGGATAACAAATAGCATGAGTCTCAGAAAAGACCATACTGCTCCCATGTGTCTCTGGGTAGACAGCCGCTGTGGGCTTTACACCCCACACGATTGCTCACCAGGGAGTTCTCTCTGCCAGATCGGAGGTTGGAGGGGGAGGGAGGAGTTCTTCCTCCCTCCCAACTTCCAGTCTGGGGAGTATAGGGCTGTGGATATGGGTCTAGAGAAGGAGCAAGTAACTCATCCTGCCATAAGATGGCTTGTGTAGAGAAAGTGGGTGTGGCAGTTGATCTTTTCTATTTACAAATGAGATGAAACCCCTCCAGGGTGTAAGGAAAATGTAAACATGGCTGGACATTCTGCTCTTTCTTTGAATCATCTTTCAGCGGAACTTTGTCTAGCTAACTAAGAATAATAATAATAATACTGTCTTTGAGGATTGATTCCAATAATCCTAGCTACTCAGGAGACTGAAATCTGATAATCATATTTCAAGCTAGGCTGGGAATAAAAGACCATGAAATTCTCATCTTTAATTAAATCCACAAAAATCTGGAAGAATTGTGGCTTTGCACAAAATAAGCAAGGGGACAGTGCTGGCACCAAAAAAAAAACAACAACAAAAATATCATAACGCAGTTTTAGGACTGAAGTATTCATACTGTCCATATTTGTGTAAATAGGATCTTTTCATAGTTATCCAGTATAGGAACAGATAGTTAAACTTTAAATGATTATTGACTTTTTTTATTTTTAAAGATCATTCCACCAATCAAGACTTCATATCATTGATAGAATTATTACTATCACTATGCCTTTCCAAAGGTTCATAGTTTATTACATTTAATGAGCACCAGTCTCACCTGGTGGACTTGTCTCCTAAGCCTCACCTTTCAATGTGAGATTAACAAGTACAATATTTGCTTCCTGAACTTGTCAAAGTAGA
>NW_012285299.1:0-953 GCF_000151885.1 Dipodomys ordii | reverse complement strand
TCATCCTGGGGAGCCCGGCAGGCACGGTGGCCATGCTTGGCTGGACTTCCAGGGAAGACTGTGGCCAAAGCCAGGTTCATTCCCAGGTGGCAGGTGGTGGTAGTGGTGGTGGTGGTGACTTTTGGGGTGCTCAGTCTTGGTCCCTCTCTGGGCCCCTTTCTCCTTCTTGCTTGGCTTTTCCCAGGAGAGGCTCCTGAGCTCTCAGAAGAGCCATGTAACAGGCTGACCCCTGGCAGTGCTGTTGGGACGCAGGGATTCACAGCTCAGGCTTCAGCCCAGTGAGCCCACTTGGCATACTCCAGGTCAAAGGATCCTGACCAGGTAGGCAAGGAAACTTGGTTGTGCTTAGGCCCAGATTGTTCACAAGTGCCCACTATACACCAGCCATTGTACACAGGTGTTCACGAGTTCCTACCACATGCCAGGCCTTTGTACACAGGTGTTCATGAGTGACCACCACACTCTGGTTTTAGGAACAGAAGAACTGGATTATTACACAATAGAATAAAATAACAAATCTCTGTCTATGAGAGAAATAATACCACATTTCTCATTTAGTTCCCAGGAGGGAAGGGATGCAAGCAGGCCAGACTATAGGACATCCAGGGAGGAAGGAGGAAGAAAAGTTTCAGCTTCATCTGTATCAATCCCTGTCTTGGAGTCAGGTCTCCAGTTGTTATTTCTACTATTTATCCCCATACACACACACACACACACACCCTTATTCAGTTAATGCTGAGCAGGTTCTTCTGCTTGCTGTTTGGATTTTTAGTTAAAATTGTATTGAGCTGTTTTTGTTATTACTAAACTTGGAAAGAGAGTATATTGGCTAATGTTTTGCCTGAGTCTCAGAAAAGAACATCTTGTTCCCATGTGTGTCAGGGTACTTACTACTTACTGGCTTTGCACCCCACACACTTGTAAGGCAGAGAGTTCTCACTCCCAGACTGTGA
>NW_012285298.1:0-1642 GCF_000151885.1 Dipodomys ordii | reverse complement strand
CTGCCACCCCAGGGAATGAAATTTCAAAAGGAAAACCTTGACGAGAAAATGAGATAGAGAAAATCCTGCAGTAAATGGGATTGGGAACTAGGCAAATGTCCAGAAGGAAATCATTCTTCCCAGTCCAGAGGAATGGCATGATGAAGAGAGAGAGAAGGATGAGTTTGGGTTGAGTTGACTTCCTGCTACAAGGACACTGCAGCTGCGTCCCAGTGTCACCCGCTCCTGCACGAAGACCTGTTCTTCATGTTGACATCGGATTCGTAGCTGCTGGCCCTGGGGATCATCCGGCAAGCGTGCTGTCTCTGCCTAGAATGGCAGCTGAAGCCTTTCCTACAGCTCTCCTCCCTCCCAACTTCCAGTCTGGGGAGTATAGGGCTGTGGATATGGGTCTAGAGAAGGAGCAAGTAACTCATCCTGCCATAAGATGGCTTGTGTAGAGAAAGTGGGTGTGGCAGTTGATCTTTTCTATTTACAAATGAGATGAAACCCCTCCAGGGTGTAAGGAAAATGTAAACATGGCTGGACATTCTGCTCTTTCTTTGAATCATTTTTCAGCGGAACTTTGTCTAGCTAACTAAGAATAATAATAATAATAATAATACTGTCTTTGAGGATTGATTCCAATAATACTAGCTACTCAGGAGACTGAAATCTGATAATCATATTTCAAGCTAGGCTGGGAATAAAAGACCATGAAATTCTCATCTTTAATTAAATCCACAAAAATCTGGAAGAATTGTGGCTTTGCACAAAATAAGCAAGGGGACAGTGCTGGCACCAAAAAAAAAAAAAACAACAAAAATATCACAACGCAGTTTTAGGACTGAAGTATTCATACTGTCCATATTTGTGTAAATAGGATCTTTTCATAGTTATCCAGTATAGGAACAGATAGTTAAACTTTAAATGATTATTGACTTTTTTTATTCTTAAAGATCATTCCACCAATCAAGACTTCATATCATTGATAGAATTATTACTATCACTATGCCTTTCCAAAGGTTCATAGTTTATTACATTTAATGAGCACCAGTCTCACCTGGTGGACTTGTCTCCTAAGCCTCACCTTTCAATGTGAGATTAACAAGTACAATATTTGCTTTCCTGAACTTGTCAAAGTAGAGAAGAACTCCACTTGAGTTGATTTACCTGAATTTACCATGGCAGCCGTTGGCTATTTTGGTAAATTGGAGTGCTTTCACCCCATTTCCTGTTGTAGCTATTGGTCCACCTATCCTTTCAACCAAAAGTGGTTTTAAAAAGTCTTTTGTTATTGATAATGTTGTCATTATGTCATTAGTTCTGCAAACTTTGCTGAGTTACCCTGCCGGGGCTGGTTTTAAACCATGATCATCATGAACCCTGATCCTCAGATCTCAGCCTCCTGAGTAGCTAGGATTACAGGCATGAGACATTGACACCCAGCCTGATTCACTATTGACATTGAACTCAACGTAGAACTGACCTTGACCTCAACCTTTTTAAATACTTAGGAGTCCCTGGTACCGGAAAGACTTAGGATGCAGAATAACAAGTAGAACAGCGATGCTCTCCTTGCATACCACAGTTTGGATACTCTTGGACACATCTCTGTCTATTCTCAAATGTGACATCAAAGACACGTCAGGATGCTTACCTT
>NW_012285297.1:0-1107 GCF_000151885.1 Dipodomys ordii | reverse complement strand
TCCTATGTTTTTTGTATCCGCATCTTCTCTCTTGATTCTTTTTTTGTTTGCCTTATTCACACAACGTATTACTCTGGTGCCTTGTGTCTTCCATGCAAGTCGTCTCGAAAGCTAGGCCTCAAGAGTTGTAAAGTCCAATCTGGAGACTCCTCCCTCCCAACTTCCAGTCTGGGGAGTATAGGGCTGTGGAAATGGGTCTAGAGAAGGAACAAGTAACTCATCCTGCCATAAGATGGCTTGTGTAGAGAAAGTGGGTGTGGCAGTTGATCTTTTCTATTTACAAATGAGATGAAACCCCTCCAGGGTGTAAGGAAAATGTAAACATGGCTGGACATTCTGCTCTTTCTTTGAATCATCTTTCAGCGGAACTTTGTCTAGCTAACTAAGAATAATAATAATAATACTGTCTTTGAGGATTGATTCCAATAATCCTAGCTACTCAGGAGACTGAAATCTGATAATCATATTTCAAGCTAGGCTGGGAATAAAAGACCATGAAATTCTCATCTTTAATTAAATCCACAAAAATCTGGAAGAATTGTGGCTTTGCACAAAATAAGCAAGGGGACAGTGCTGGCACCAAAAAAAAAACAACAACAAAAATATCATAACGCAGTTTTAGGACTGAAGTATTCATACTGTCCATATTTGTGTAAATAGGATCTTTTCATAGTTATCCAGTATAGGAACAGATAGTTAAACTTTAAATGATTATTGACTTTTTTTATTTTTAAAGATCATTCCACCAATCAAGACTTCATATCATTGATAGAATTATTACTATCACTATGCCTTTCCAAAGGTTCATAGTTTATTACATTTAATGAGCACCAGTCTCACCTGGTGGACTTGTCTCCTAAGCCTCACTCTTTCAATGTGAGATTAACAAGTACAATATTTGCTTTCCTGAACTTGTCCCCCGCACCAAAGTTGTAAAGTTCGTTTTCGACATAACAACTTGTACATTTCATTGTTACAATGGGTCCACCTGTATCCCTATTTAAACAATTTGTTTTTGCCCTTCCCCTCCACAAATTATATCCACATCAAAATCAGTGAAAGACAGGGGTTATACCGTGGGGGACACTTCCAGCTTTTTCTGTTATA
>NW_012285296.1:0-835 GCF_000151885.1 Dipodomys ordii | reverse complement strand
CCACCTATCCTTTCAACCAAAAGTGGTTTTAAAAAGTCTTTTGTTATTGATAATGTTGTCATTATGTCATTAGTTCTGCAAACTTTGCTGAGTTACCTATTTATACCAGATACTATTTTAGCTACTGTTGTATGTTCTTGGGGACAAAAACAAAGATAAGATAAAGTACAGAGTATGGGTGCAACATTTCCCTGAAGTTTCACTAAAGAATATTTAAAGGCAATAGGGTTATTTGCAGGAAGTTGCGATATTGTGGACCCTCTTAAGTAGAAGTTTTTTTTTCTGTATACAATACTGTGGCTTGATTGTAGAACCCTATGCTAACTATGCATGGGCTCTACCAGCCTTCAGCCTCTTCTGCTTCAGTGTTCTTTTTTCTCTTTTCTTCATTTATGACCTGGTGGTTCTGTACTTTAGCGGGGGTAACAGCCACATGTCACTAAACTTAGCTTTTTTTTGGGAGAAGAAGTCTCAGGATTTTTTTGTGGTGTTGTTCAGATGGGATCTTGGGAGCTTTTTAATCTGACTGATGGAAATCTTGATTATCCCTATCTCTACCTAAATGTAGCTAGGATTCCAGATCTGAGCCACTTCACTGGTCCTTAAGTTTTTACCTATAACTACTTGTTCATTTTATTAAAAGTTAGGGTGTGTGTGTGTGTGTGTGTGTGTGTGTGTGCATGCCAAAACTGTGGCTTAAACTCAAGGCCTGGGTGCTGTTCCTTAGCTTTTTAACTCAAGGCTGGCACTCGACCACTTGAGCCACAGCTCCACTTCTGGCTTACTGCTCTGTAATTGGAAATAAATTTCATGGACTTAATCCTGTCCCAAGTGG
>NW_012285295.1:0-2865 GCF_000151885.1 Dipodomys ordii | reverse complement strand
AGTTCTTGTTACAGCAATAGACCACACCAAGTTAACTGGACATTTTACTACAACTTCCTGGGGTCTTAATCTACCATTCTCCTATTCATCCTATACCACCTCGGCTTGAACACAGAGCCTCACACTAGTTCAGCTTTTCTGCTCACAACTGGCACTCTACAACTTGAGCCATACCTCAAGTTCCAACTTTTTTGCTGGTTAATCTAAGGTAAATTCTGGAGGCTTTATCTGTCTAAACTAGCTTCGAACCATGATCCTCAGATTAAGCTTCCTAAGTAGCTAGGGTTAGAGGCATGAAACCCAAGCACTTGCTAGACAGTCCCTTTTAACCACTAATTATCCAATTATTTATCAGTTCAATGAGTCCCAGTCAGATGACAGTTTTGTTCCATAGGACACACACAACATTTGAAGACATTTTTGGTTTCCTCATTTGAGAAGGTGTAATAATAGTTCATATCATGTACAAGCCAATTCCACCCATATCCCCCATCCAATTAAAGCAAATTGCCTGATAAACAATGCCAGTAGTGATAAAGCTGAGAAAGCCAAAAAGAAAAAAAAAGGCCTTTTATCTCTTACATCAAAGCCATTTCTCAGCTTCAGTAGGATTATTCTTTTCTGACTATGGTTCCACAATTTCATTATGATTTGACACTTAACAAATGTGACATTCAGTGTGTTCTTATATCAGCTCAAGTAATACCTGCAGGAAAGTTTTTGAAGATGTCCAACAGTGCTCTTAGGGAAAAGCCAAGGTTTTATGATGTCATATAATGTTGTTTTCAAGCAACAGAGGAAGAATGAAACAGGAACCCTTACTTTTCTACTCTGGCATCCAGGACAACCAGACAGGAATCGGAGCTATCAGAGGAGTCTTGAGAGCTAGCGAATTGGAAGTAATAAGGACCTTTCATGACTTTTAGAAAGATCATCTTGCTCTCTGGCTGCTCAAGAAGTGTAAACATTAGAGATAATCTTGTTAGAACATGTTTCTAAAACAGTGAAAAGATTCCTTGTAAAGAAAGGTTTGTGATCAAATACTTTTGGCCTCCCAACTTCCAGTCTGGGGAGTATAGGGCTGTGGATATGGGTCTAGAGAAGGAGCAAGTAACTCATCCTGCCATAAGATGGCTTGTGTAGAGAAAGTGGGTGTGGCAGTTGATCTTTTCTATTTACAAATGAGATGAAACCCCTCCAGGGTGTAAGGAAAATGTAAACATGGCTGGACATTCTGCTCTTTCTTTGAATCATCTTTCAGCGGAACTTTGTCTAGCTAACTAAGAATAATAATAATAATACTGTCTTTGAGGATTGATTCCAATAATCCTAGCTACTCAGGAGACTGAAATCTGATAATCATATTTCAAGCTAGGCTGGGAATAAAAGACCATGAAATTCTCATCTTTAATTAAATCCACAAAAATCTGGAAGAATTGTGGCTTTGCACAAAATAAGCAAGGGGACAGTGCTGGCACCAAAAAAAAAAAAACAAAAATATCATAACGCAGTTTTAGGACTGAAGTATTCATACTGTCCATATTTGTGTAAATAGGATCTTTTCATAGTTATCCAGTATAGGAACAGATAGTTAAACTTTAAATGATTATTGACTTTTTTATTTTTAAAGATCATTCCACCAATCAAGACTTCATATCATTGATAGAATTATTACTATCACTATGCCTTTCCAAAGGTTCATAGTTTATTACATTTAATGAGCACCAGTCTCACCTGGTGGACTTGTCTCCTAAGCCTCACCTTTCAATGTGAGATTAACAAGTACAATATTTGCTTTCCTGAACTTGTCAAAATAGAAAAGAACTCCACTTGAGTTGATTTACCTGAATTTACCATGGCAGCCATTGGCTATTTTGGTAAATTAGAGTGCTTTCACCCCATTTCCTGTTGTAGCTATTGGTCCACCTATCCTTTCAACCAAAAGTGGTTTTAAAAAGTCTTTTGTTATTGATAATGTTGTCATTATGTCATTAGTTCTGCAAACTTTGCTGAGTTACCTATTTATACCAGATACTATTTTAGCTACTGTTGTATGTTCTTGGGGACAAAAACAAAGATAAGATAAAGTACAGAGTATGGGTGCAACATTTCCCTGAAGTTTCACTAAAGAATATTTAAAGGCAATAGGGTTATTTGCAGGAAGTTGCGATATTGTGGACCCTCTTAAGTAGAAGTTTTTTTTTCTGTATACAATACTGTGGCTTGATTTTAGAACCCTATGCTAACTATGCATGGGCTCTACCAGCCTTCAGCCTCTTCTGCTTCAGTGTTCTTTTTTTCTCTTTTCTTCATTTATGACCTGGTGGTTCTGTACTTTAGCGGGGGTAACAGCCACATGTCACTAAACCTAGCTTTTTTTTTGGGAGAAGAAGTCTCAGGATTTTTTTGTGGTGTTGTTCAGATGGGATCTTCGGAGCTTTTTAATCTGACTGATGGAAATCTTGATTATCCCTATCTCTACCTAAATGTAGCTAGGATTCCAGATCTGAGCCACTTCACTGGTCCTTAAGTTTTTACCTATAACTATTTGTTCATTTTATTAAAAGTTAGGGTGTGTGTGTGTGTGTGTGTGTGTGTGTGTGTGTGTGTGTGTGTGCATGCCAAAACTGTGGCTTAAACTCAAGGCCTGGGTGCTGTTCCTTAGCTTTTTAACTCAAGGCTGGCACTCGACCACTTGAGCCACAGCTCCACTTCTGGCTTACTGCTCTGTAATTGGAAATAAATTTCATGGACTTAATCCTGTCCCAAGTGGCTTCAAATAAAATCCTCCAGAATTCATCCTCCTGAGTGCAAAGGATGATAAGCATAATCTTAATGACTAGCAGGACTTGTTTTAACATAAAA
>NW_012285294.1:0-2226 GCF_000151885.1 Dipodomys ordii | reverse complement strand
GAAAATGTGACACTGGTATTTCACTTCTTTTGCATTGTTCACAATCATTCCCAGCTGGAGGGATAGATACTTATCTTAATATCTGTCTTGTGTTGTCATTATACAGGAATTAATTACTCCGCAGTAAATAAAGTCTTCTTAGAATGAAGAAACAAGCCTACACCTCCCCATAACCGTTGAGGCAATTCTCCAAAAGTCTGACAATCACCTATGTCTTTGCCATGAATGTGGAGGATGACAGATGAGGGCTACATTTTCGAAATGAAGTTAGTTAATAAACATTATCATTTTGTAGGCGGGGGCTGTATGAGTTGTTCCTCCCTCCCAACTTCCAGTCTGGGGAGTATAGGGCTGTGGAAATGGGTCTAGAGAAGGAACAAGTAACTCATCCTGCCATAAGATGGCTTGTGTAGAGAAAGTGGGTGTGGCAGTTGATCTTTTCTATTTACAAATGAGATGAAACCCCTCCAGGGTGTAAGGAAAATGTAAACATGGCTGGACATTCTGCTCTTTCTTTGAATCATTTTTCAGCGGAACTTTGTCTAGCTAACTAAGAATAATAATAATAATACTGTCTTTGAGGATTGATTCCAATAATCCTAGCTACTCAGGAGACTGAAATCTGATAATCATATTTCAAGCTAGGCTGGGAATAAAAGACCATGAAATTCTCATCTTTAATTAAATCCACAAAAATCTGGAAGAATTGTGGCTTTGCACAAAATAAGCAAGGGGACAGTGCTGGCACCAAAAAAACAACAACAACAAAAATATCATAACGCAGTTTTAGGACTGAAGTATTCATACTGTCCATATTTGTGTAAATAGGATCTTTTCATAGTTATCCAGTATAGGAACAGATAGTTAAACTTTAAATGATTATTGACTTTTTTTATTCTTAAAGATCATTCCACCAATCAAGACTTCATATCATTGATAGAATTATTACTATCACTATGCCTTTCCAAAGGTTCATAGTTTATTACATTCAATGAGCACCAGTCTCACCTGGTGGACTTGTCTCCTAAGCCTCACCTTTCAATGTGAGATTAACAAGTACAATATTTGCTTTCCTGAACTTGTCAAAGTAGAGAAGAACTCCACTTGAGTTGATTTACCTGAATTTACCATGGCAGCCGTTGGCTATTTTGGTAAATTGGAGTGCTTTCACCCCATTTCCTGTTGTAGCTATTGGTCCACCTATCCTTTCAACCAAAAGTGGTTTTAAAAAGTCTTTTGTTATTGATAATGTTGTCATTATGTCATTAGTTCTGCAAACTTTGCTGAGTTACCTATTTATACCAGATACTATTTTAGCTACTGTTGTATGTTCTTGGGGACAAAAACAAAGATAAGATAAAGTACAGAGTATGGGTGCAACATTTCCCTGAAGTTTCACTAAAGAATATTTAAAGGCAATAGGGTTATTTGCAGGAAGTTGCGATATTGTGGACCCTCTTAAGTAGAAGTTTTTTTTTCTGTATACAATACTGTGGCTTGATTTTAGAACCCTATGCTAACTATGCATGGGCTCTACCAGCCTTCAGCCTCTTCTGCTTCAGTGTTCTTTTTTTCTCTTTTCTTCATTTATGACCTGGTGGTTCTGTACTTTAGCGGGGGTAACAGCCACATGTCACTAAACCTAGCTTTTTTTTTAGGAGAAGAAGTCTCAGGATTTTTTTGTGGTGTTGTTCAGATGGGATCTTGGGAGCTTTTTAATCTGACTGATGGAAATCTTGATTATCCCTATCTCTACCTAAATGTAGCTAGGATTCCAGATCTGAGCCACTTCACTGGTCCTTAAGTTTTTACCTATAACTACTTGTTCATTTTATTAAAAGTTACGGTGTGTGTGTGTGAGTGTGTGTGTGTGTGTGTGTGTGTGTGTGTGTGTGTGCATGCCAAAACTGTGGCTTAAACTCAAGGCCTGGGTGCTGTTCCTTAGCTTTTTAACTCAAGGCTGGCACTCGACCACTTGAGCCACAGCTCCACTTCTGGCTTACTGCTCTGTAATTGGAAATAAATTTCATGGACTTAATCCTGTCCCAAGTGGCTTCAAATAAAATCCTCCAGAATTCATCCTCCTGAGTGCAAAGGATGATAAGCATAATCTTAATGACTAGCAGGACTTGTTTTAACATAAAACATTGTGTCTTCTTCTGAGGCGAAAAGAGTCTGTCTAGGAGAGTGTACTTTGTTTCTTTGTTCCCCAACTCTACCAGATAG
>NW_012285293.1:0-3271 GCF_000151885.1 Dipodomys ordii | reverse complement strand
ATACCCTATAAAAAAACTAATCATATGTGACCCATGTAACTGTAAACCCTGCGTGCAAGCTGTTTAAGAAAAAATACATGAGCAAATAATCCAAGGTGAATCCATGAGAATGATGGAGCATTCAGAACATGGCATCTGTAAAACAGTTATCAGGCCCCCAAAGCAATGAGGGATTTCATCCTTCCCCCATAGAAGTGACACGCCTAATATAGAGAACATGACAGCACCAATCTTCTAGATAAGCTGTGGTGTGAGTAATAGCAAGACAGAAAGTGTCTCATCCTGTCTACAATCACAGGTTCCGTTATTCTCATTTCCACTGGGAGGGTCGAAAAGTCTGTGATATCTCAGGTTGTAAACGCCAACATAGAGCACTCAGAACTCTGGTGAGGTAACCAGTATTACCCAACTTCTGAAGGCTATTCAATTCTTCAAAGGAGATTCAAGCCACGAAAGAGAAATAGACAGCCTCCCAACTTCCAGTCTGGGGAGTATAGGGCTGTGGATATGGGTCTAGAGAAGGAGCAAGTAACTCATCCTGCCATAAGATGGCTTGTGTAGAGAAAGTGGGTGTGGCAGTTGATCTTTACTATTTACAAATGAGATGAAACCCCTCCAGGGTGTAAGGAAAATGTAAACATGGCTGGACTTTCTGCTCTTTCTTTGAATCATCTTTCAGCGGAACTTTGTCAAGCTAACTAAGAATAATAATAATAATAATAATAATAATACTGTCTTTGAGGATTGATTCCAATAATCTTAGCTACTCAGGAGACTGAAATCTGATAATCATATTTCAAGCTAGGCTGGGAATAAAAGACCATGAAATTCTCATCTTTAATTAAATCCACACAAATCTGGAAGAATTGTGGCTTTGCACAAAATAAGCAAGGGGACAGTGCTGGCACCAAAAAAAAAAAAACAACAAAAATATCATAACGCAGTTTTAGGACTGAAGTATTCATACTGTCCATATTTGTGTAAATAGGATCTTTTCATAGTTATCCAGTATAGGAACAGATAGTTAAACTTTAAATGATTATTGACTTTTTTTATTTTTAAAGATCATTCCACCAATCAAGACTTCATATCATTGATAGATTTATTACTATCACTATGCCTTTCCAAAGGTTCATAGTTTATTACATTTAATGAGCACCAGTCTCACCTGGTGGACTTGTCTCCTAAGCCTCACCTTTCAATGTGAGATTAACAAGTACAATATTTGCTTTCCTGAATTTGTCAAAGTAGAGAAGAAATCCACTTGAGTTGATTTACCTGAATTTACCATGGCAGCCATTGGCTATTTTGGTAAATTGGAGTGCTTTCACCCCATTTCCTGTTGTAGCTATTGGTCCACCTATCCTTTCAACCAAAAGTGGTTTTAAAAAGTCTTTTGTTATTGATAATGTTGTCATTATGTCATTAGTTCTGCAAACTTTGCTGAGTTACCTATTTATACCAGATACTATTTTAGCTACTGTTGTATGTTCTTGGGGACAAAAACAAAGATAAGATAAAGTACAGAGTATGGGTGCAACATTTCCCTGAAGTTTCACTAAAGAATATTTAAAGGCAATAGGGTTATTTGCAGGAAGTTGCGATATTGTGGACCCTCTTAAGTAGAAGTTTTTTTTCTGTATACAATACTGTGGCTTGATTTTAGAACCCTATGCTAACTATGCATGGGCTCTACCAGCCTTCAGCCTCTTCTGCTTCAGTGTTCTTTTTTTCTCTTTTCTTCATTTATGACCTGGTGGTTCTGTACTTTAGCGGGGGTAACAGCCACATGTCACTAAACCTAGCTTTTTTTTTGGGAGAAGAAGTCGGATCTTGGGAGCTTTTTAATCTGGCTGATGGAAATCTTGATTATCCCTATCTCTACCTAAATGTAGCTAGGATTCCAGATCTGCTAAATGTAGCTAGGATTCCAGATCTGAGCCACTTCACTGGTCCTTAAGTTTTTACCTATAACTACTTGTTCATTTTATTAAAAGTTAGGGTGTGTGTGTGTGTGTGTGTGTGTGTGTGTGTGTGTGCATGCCAAAACTGTGGCTTAAACTCAAGGCCTGGGTGCTGTTCCTTAGCTTTTTAACTCAAGGCTGGCACTCGACCACTTGAGCCACAGCTCCACTTCTGGCTTACTGCTCTGTAATTGGAAATAAATTTCATGGACTTAATCCTGTCCCAAGTGGCTTCAAATAAAATCCTCCAGAATTCATCATCCTGAGTGCAAAGGATGATAAGCATAATCTTAATGACTAGCAGGACTTGTTTTAACATAAAACATTGTGTCTTCTTCTGAGGCGAAAAGAGTCTGTCTAGGAGAGTGTACTTTGTTTCTTTGTTCCCCAACTCTTACCAGATAGCTCTCTGTCCCATGCTTGTCCAGTTTGAGAAGAGTGGTTGGCAGATTTGATTGTTTCCTTCTTGTAAGAGGTAAAGAATTGTCATTTTGACAGGATTTCTGCTTCAAAGATCATTATATATGATTCAATACTGAATCATAATATTGAATGACTTTGGATTAAATTCTCTAATCTCCAATAACTGTGAGATTATCGAAGAAATAAAATCATGTAGTAAGAGTTGAAAATGGCATTTGTGATGTGTGTCAATACATTCTTCAATTTGGATTTCTTAGGAAATCAAGGACTGCTTTCTTCAGGCTGGTGAGGGAAGTGGCCTAGAAGGCATGGGACCTGTCACCTTACATTTTGCAGGTGTAGATGGTCTACATGCTCAGTTTGGGCTTACCACTTCTTGTTGAGCCAGAATCAGAGTTTCCTTATTCTGTCTGCCAGATGAGACAGAATGCCGGATGGAAAGGGATACCAGTTCAAGTGAACTTCTGGAAATAGGAATTGTGTTCTGGAGGGTGATGTAGGGAGGCAAGAGAGCAAACTTGCAATGCAGCCTAGCTCATGTCTGGCTCCTGCGTCTTTATCTTGGTGAAAGGGAGTTTTGTACATAGTAAGTATTCAGCAGATGTTTGCTGAGTGAATCAAATAGTCTATACTCTTGGATTCTTTTCTTCTGTTACTGGATGAATTGTTCCTTTGGCTTCCCAGTTTATATGAAAAACCAAATATCCTTGAGATTCATGTATAAAAGGCATTTTTATAAAATCTCACAAACAAGGAGTTTTATGAAGAATTCATTTTTTGTGACAGAATGAAGCAAGAAGAAGTAGACAAAGGAGGCCATGAAGATAGTGGCCCTTGATATGATCTTTATACTTTCTGAGCTGGAAGACTATCTCTAGCGACTC
>NW_012285292.1:0-1321 GCF_000151885.1 Dipodomys ordii | reverse complement strand
TCACTATCCTTTCAACCAAAAGTGGTTTTAAAAAGTCTTTTGTTATTGATAATGTTGTCATTATGTCATTAGTTCTGCAAACTTTGCTGAGTTACCTATTTATACCAGATACTATTTTAGCTACTGTTGTATGTTCTTGGGGACAAAAACAAAGATAAGATAAAGTACAGAGTATGGGTGCAACATTTCCCTGAAGTTTCACTAAAGAATATTTAAAGGCAATAGGGTTATTTGCAGGAAGTTGCGATATTGTGGACCCTCTTAAATAGAAGTTTTTTTTTTCTGTATACAATACTGTGGCTTGATTTTAGAACCCTATGCTAACTATGCATGGGCTCTACCAGCCTTCAGCCTCTTCTGCTTCAGTGTTCTTTTTTTCTCTTTTCTTCATTTATGACCTGGTGGTTCTGTACTTTAGCGGGGGTAACAGCCACATGTCACTAAACCTAGCTTTTTTTTGGGAGAAGAAGTCTCAGGATTTTTTTGTGGTGTTGTTCAGATGGGATCTTGGGAGCCTTTTAATCTGACTGATGGAAATCTTGATTATCCCTATCTCTACCTAAATGTAGCTAGGATTCCAGATCTGAGCCACTTCACTGGTCCTTAAGTTTTTACCTATAACTACTTGTTCATTTTATTCAAAGTTAGGGTGTGTGTGTGTGTGTGTGTGTGTGTGTGTGTGTGTGTGTGTGCATGCCAAAACTGTGGCTTACACTCAAGGCCTGGGTGCTGTTCCTTATCTTTTTAACTCAGGGCTGGCACTCGACCACTTGAGCCACAGCTCCACTTCTGGCTTACTGCTCTGTAATTGGAAATAAATTTCATGGACTTAATCCTGTCCCAAGTGGCTTCAAATAAAATCCTCCAGAATTCATCCTCCTGAGTGCAAAGGATGATAAGCATAATCTTAGTGACTAGCAGGACTTGTTTTAACATAAAACATTGTGTCTTCTTCTGAGGCGAAAAGAGTCTGTCTAAGAGAGTGTACTTTTGTTTCTTTTGCTCCCCATCTCATACCAGATATCTCTCTGTCCCATGCTTGTCCAGTTTGAGAAGAGTGGTTGGCATATTTGATTGTCTCCTTCTTGTAAGAGGTAAAGAATTGTCATTTTGACAAGATCTCTGCTTCAAAGATCATTATATATGATTCTATACTGACTCATAATATTGAATGACTGTGGATTAAATTCTCTACTCTCCAATAACTGTGAGATTATCGAAGAAATAAAATCGTGTAGTAAGAGTTGAAAATGGCATGTGTGATGTGTGTCAATACATTCTTCAATTTGGATTTCTTAAGAAATCAAGGACTGCTTTCTTC
>NW_012285291.1:0-2129 GCF_000151885.1 Dipodomys ordii | reverse complement strand
ATAATCCTAGCTACTCAGGAGACTGAAATCTGATAATCATATTTCAAGCTAGGCTGGGAATAAAAGACCATGAAATTCTCATCTTTAATTAAATCCACAAAAATCTGGAAGAATTGTGGCTTTGCACAAAATAAGCAAGGGGACAGTGCTGGCACCAAAAAAAAAACAACAAAAATATCATAACGCAGTTTTAGGACTGAAATATTCATACTGTCCATATTTGTATAAATAGGATCTTTTCATAGTTATCCAGTATAGGAACAGATAGTTAAACTTTAAATGATTATTGACTTTTTTTATTTTTAAAGATCATTCCACCAATCAAGACTTCATATCATTGATAGAATTATTACTATCACTATGCCTTTCCAAAGGTTCATAGTTTATTACATTTAATGAGCACCAGTCTCACCTGGTGGACTTGTCTCCTAAGCCTCACCTTTCAATGTGAGATTAACAAGTACAATATTTGCTTTCCTGAACTTGTCAAAGTAGAGAAGAACTCCACTTGAGTTGATTTACCTGAATTTACCATGGCAGCCGTTGGCTATTTTGGTAAATTGGAGTGCTTTCACCCCATTTCCTGTTGTAGCTATTGGTCCACCTATCCTTTCAACCAAAAGTGGTTTTCAAAAGTCTTTTGTTATTGATAATGTTGTCATTATGTCATTAGTTCTGCAAACTTTGCTGAGTTACCTATTTATACCAGATACTATTTTAGCTACTGTTGTATGTTCTTGGGGACAAAAACAAAGATAAGATAAAGTACAGAGTATGGGTGCAACATTTCCCTGAAGTTTCACTAAAGAATATTTAAAGGCAATAGGGTTATTTGCAGGAAGTTGCGATATTGTGGACCCTCTTAAGTAGAAGTTTTTTTTTCTGTATACAATACTGTGGCTTGATTTTAGAACCCTATGCTAACTATGCATGGGCTCTACCAGCCTTCAGCCTCTTCTGCTTCAGTGTTCTTTTTTTCTCTTTTCTTCATTTATGACCTGGTGGTTCTGCACTTTAGCGGGGGTAACAGCCACATGTCACTAAACCTAGCTTTTTTTTGGGAGAAGAAGTCTCAGGATTTTTTTGTGGTGTTGTTCAGATGGGATCTTGGGAGCTTTTTAATCTGACTGATGGAAATCTTGATTATCCCTATCTCTACCTAAATGTAGCTAGGATTCCAGATCTGAGCCACTTCACTGGTCCTTAAGTTTTTACCTATAACTACTTGTTCATTTTATTAAAAGTTACGGTGTGTGTGTGTGTGTGTGTGTGTGTGTGTGTGTGTGTGTGTGTGTGTGTGTGTGTGCATGCCAAAACTGTGGCTTAAACTCAAGGCCTGGGTGCTGTTCCTTAGCTTTTTAACTCAAGGCTGGCACTCGACCACTTGAGCCACAGCTCCACTTCTGGCTTACTGCTCTGTAATTGGAAATAAATTTCATGGACTTAATCCTGTCCCAAGTGGCTTCAAATAAAATCCTCCAGAATTCATCCTCCTGAGTGCAAAGGATGATAAGCATAATCTTAATGACTAGCAGGACTTGTTTTAACATAAAACATTGTGTCTTCTTCTGAGGCGAAAAGAGTCTGTCTAGGAGAGTGTACTTTGTTTCTTTGTTCCCCAACTCTTACCAGATAGCTCTCTGTCCCATGCTTGTCCAGTTTGAGAAGAGTGGTTGGCAGATTTGATTGTTTCCTTCTTGTAAGAGGTAAAGAATTGTCATTTTGACAGGATTTCTGCTTCAAAGATCATTATATATGATTCAATACTGAATCATAATATTGAATGACTTTGGATTAAATTCTCTAATCTCCAATAACTGTGAGATTATCGAAGAAATAAAATCATGTAGTAAGAGTTGAAAATGGCATTTGTGATGTGTGTCAATACATTCTTCAATTTGGATTTCTTAGGAAATCAAGGACTGCTTTCTTCAGGCTGGTGAGGGAAGTGGCCTAGAAGGCATGGGACCTGTCACCTTACATTTTGCAGGTGTAGTTTGGGCTTACCACTTCTTGTTGAGCCAGAATCAGAGTTTCCTTATTCTGTCTGCCAGATGAGACAGAATGCCGGATGGAAAGGGATACCAGTTCAAGCGAACTTCTGGAAATAGGAATTGTGCTCTGGAGGG
>NW_012285290.1:0-1545 GCF_000151885.1 Dipodomys ordii | reverse complement strand
CTTTGCTGAGTTACCTATTTATACCAGATACTATTTTAGCTACTGTTGTATGTTCTTGGGGACAAAAACAAAGATAAGATAAAGTACAGAGTATGGGTGCAACATTTCCCTGAAGTTTCACTAAAGAATATTTAAAGGCAATAGGGTTATTTGCAGGAAGTTGCGATATTGTGGACCCTCTTAAGTAGAAGTTTTTTTTTTCTGTATACAATACTGTGGCTTGATTTTAGAACCCTATGCTAACTATGCATGGGCTCTACCAGCCTTCAGCCTCTTCTGCTTCAGTGTTCTTTTTTTCTCTTTTCTTCATTTATGACCTGGTGGTTCTGTACTTTAGCGGGGGTAACAGCCACATGTCACTAAACCTAGCTTTTTTTTTGGGAGAAGAAGTCTCAGGATTTTTTTGTGGTGTTGTTCAGATGGGATCTTGGGAGCTTTTTAATCTGACTGATGGAAATCTTGATTATCCCTATCTCTACCTAAATGTAGCTAGGATTCCAGATCTGAGCCACTTCACTGGTCCTTAAGTTTTTACCTATAACTACTTGTTCATTTTATTAAAAGTTAGGGTGTGTGTGTGTGTGTGTGTGTGTGTGTGTGTGTGTGTGTGTGTGTGTGTGCATGCCAAAACTGTGGCTTAAACTCAAGGCCTGGGTGCTGTTCCTTAGCTTTTTAACTCAAGGCTGGCACTCGACCACTTGAGCCACAGCTCCACTTCTGGCTTACTGCTCTGAAATTGCAAATAAATTTCATGGACTTAATCCTGTCCCAAGTGGCTTCAAATAAAATCCTCCAGAATTCATCCTCCTGAGTGCAAAGGATGATAAGCATAATCTTAATGACTAGCAAGACTTGTTTTAACATAAAACATTGTGTCTTCTTCTGAGGCGAAAAGAGTCTGTCTAGGAGAGTGTACTTTGTTTCTTTGTTCCCCAACTCTTACCAGATATCTCTCTGTCCCATGCTTGTCCAGTTTGAGAAGAGTGGTTGGCAGATTTGATTGTTTCCTTCTTGTAAGAGGTAAAGAATTGTCATTTTGACAGGATTTCTGCTTCAAAGATCATTATATATGATTCAATACTGAATCATAATATTGAATGACTTTGGATTAAATTCTCTAATCTCCAATAACTGTGAGATTATCGAAGAAATAAAATCATGTAGTAAGAGTTGAAAATGGCATTTGTGATGTGTGTCAATACATTCTTCAATTTGGATTTCTTAAGAAATCAAGGACTGCTCTCTTCACGCTGGTGAGAGAAGTGGCCTAAAGGCATGAGACCTGTCACCTTACATTTTGCAGGTGTAGATGGTCTACATGCTCAGTTTGGGCATACCACTTCGTGTTGAGCCAGAATCAGAGTCTCCTTATTCTGTCTGCCAGATGAGACAGAGTGCCAGATGGAAAGGGATACCAGTTCAAGCGAAACTTCTGGAAATAGGATTTGTGTTCTAGAGGGTGATGTAAGGGAGGCAAGAGAGCAAAACTTGCAATGCAGCCTAATCTCATGTCTGGCTCCTGCGTCTTTATCTTGGTGAAAGGGA
>NW_012285289.1:0-2159 GCF_000151885.1 Dipodomys ordii | reverse complement strand
GCTGGTCTTACACACACTATAAGTGCTTTTCAGTGCACCTGTCACCCTAGGTCTTCCAGCGCTCAGAATATTACTAAAGATCTTCCCCATCTGACATGCACAGTGGAGTCTTTCCAAACAAGTTAATGTTTTAAAACTGCATTACGGGCTTGGGTTCAGATCCTCCCTCCCCAACTTCCAGTCTGGGGAGTATAGGGCTGTGGATATGGGTCTAGAGAAGGAGCAAGTAACTCATCCTGCCATAAGATGGCTTGTGTAGAGAAAGTGGGTGTGGCAGTTGATCTTTTCTATTTACAAATGAGATGAAACCCCTCCAGGGTGTAAGGAAAATGTAAACATGGCTGGACATTCTGCTCTTTCTTTGAATCATTTTTCAGCGGAACTTTGTCTAGCTAACTAATAATAATAATAATAATAATAATAATACTGTCTTTGAGGATTGATTCCAATAATCCTAGCTACTCAGGAGACTGAAATCTGATAATCATATTTCAAGCTAGGCTGGGAATAAAAGACCATGAAATTCTCATCTTTAATTAAATCCACAAAAATCTGGAAGAATTGTGGCTTTGCACAAAATAAGCAAGGGGACAGTGCTGGCACCAAAAAAAAAAAAACAACAAAAATATCATAACGCAGTTTTAGGATTGAAGTATTCATACTGTCCATATTTGTGTAAATAGGATCTTTTCATAGTTATCCAGTATAGGAACAGATAGTTAAACTTTAAATGATTATTGACTTTTTTATTTTTAAAGATCATTCCACCAATCAAGACTTCATATCATTGATAGAATTATTACTATCACTATGCCTTTCCAAAGGTTCATAGTTTATTACATTTAATGAGCACCAGTCTCACCTGGTGGACTTGTCTCCTAAGCCTCACCTTTCAATGTGAGATTAACAAGTACAATATTTGCTTTCCTGAACTTGTCAAAATAGAAAAGAACTCCACTTGAGTTGATTTACCTGAATTTACCATGGCAGCCATTGGCTATTTTGGTAAATTAGAGTGCTTTCACACCATTTCCTGTTGTAGCTATTGGTCCACCTATCCTTTCAACCAAAAGTGGTTTTAAAAAGTCTTTTGTTATTGATAATGTTGTCATTATGTCATTAGTTCTGCAAACTTTGCTGAGTTACCTATTTATACCAGATACTATTTTAGCTACTGTTGTATGTTCTTGGGGACAAAAACAAAGATAAGATAAAGTACAGAGTATGGGTGCAACATTTCCCTGAAGTTTCACTAAAGAATATTTAAAGGCAATAGGGTTATTTGCAGGAAGTTGCGATATTGTGGACCCTCTTAAGTAGAAGTTTTTTTTTCTGTATACAATACTGTGGCTTGATTTTAGAACCCTATGCTAACTATGCATGGACTCTACCAGCCTTCAGCCTCTTCTGCTTCAGTGTTCTTTTTTTCTCTTTTCTTCATTTATGACCTGGTGGTTCTGTACTTTAGCGGGGGTAACAGCCACATGTCACTAAACCTAGCTTTTTTTTTGGGAGAAGAAGTCTCAGGATTTTTTTGTGGTGTTGTTCAGATGGGATCTTGGGAGCTTTTTAATCTGACTGATGGAAATCTTGATTATCCCTATCTCTACCTAAATGTAGCTAGGATTCCAGATCTGAGCCACTTCACTGGTCCTTAAGTTTTTACCTATAACTACTTGTTCATTTTATTAAAAGTTACGGTGTGTGTGTGTGAGTGTGTGTGTGTGTGTGTGTGTGTGTGTGTGTGTGTGCATGCCAAAACTGTGGCTTAAACTCAAGGCCTGGGTGCTGTTCCTTAGCTTTTTAACTCAAGGCTGGCACTCGACCACTTGAGCCACAGCTCCACTTCTGGCTTACTGCTCTGTAATTGGAAATAAATTTCATGGACTTAATCCTGTCCCAAGTGGCTTCAAATAAAATCCTCCAGAATTCATCCTCCTGAGTGCAAAGGATGATAAGCATAATCTTAATGACTAGCAGGACTTGTTTTAACATAAAACATTGTGTCTTCTTCTGAGGCGAAAAGAGTCTGTCTAGGAGAGTGTACTTTGTTTCTTTGTTCCCCAACTCTTACCAGATAGCTCTCTGTCCCATGCTTGTCCAGTTTGAGAAGAGTGGTTGGCAGATTTGATTGTTTCCTTCTTGTAAGAGGTAAATGA
>NW_012285288.1:0-1709 GCF_000151885.1 Dipodomys ordii | reverse complement strand
TTCCACCAATCAAGACTTCATATCATTGATAGAATTATTACTATCACTATGCCTTTCCAAAGGTTCATAGTTTATTACATTTAATGAGCACCAGTCTCACCTGGTGGACTTGTCTCCTAAGCCTCACCTTTCAATGTGAGATTAACAAGTACAATATTTGCTTTCCTGAACTTGTCAAAATAGAAAAGAACTCCACTTGAGTTGATTTACCTGAATTTACCATGGCAGCCATTGGCTATTTTGGTAAATTAGAGTGCTTTCACCCCATTTCCTGTTGTAGCTATTGGTCCAACTATCCTTTCAACCAAAAGTGGTTTTAAAAAGTCTTTTGTTATTGATAATGTTGTCATTATGTCATTAGTTCTGCAAACTTTGCTGAGTTACCTATTTATACCAGATACTATTTTAGCTACTGTTGTATGTTCTTGGGGACAAAAACAAAGATAAGATAAAGTACAGAGTATGGGTGCAACATTTCCCTGAAGTTTCACTAAAGAATATTTAAAGGCAATAGGGTTATTTGCAGGAAGTTGCGATATTGTGGACCCTCTTAAGTAGAAGTTTTTTTTTCTGTATACAATACTGTGGCTTGATTTTAGAACCCTATGCTAACTATGCATGGGCTCTACCAGCCTTCAGCCTCTTCTGCTTCAGTGTTCTTTTTTTCTCTTTTCTTCATTTATGACCTGGTGGTTCTGTACTTTAGCGGGGGTAACAGCCACATGTCACTAAACCTAGCTTTTTTTTTGGGAGAAGAAGTCTCAGGATTTTTTTGTGGTGTTGTTCAGATGGGATCTTGGGAGCTTTTTAATCTGGCTGATGGAAATCTTGATTATCCCTATCTCTACCTAAATGTAGCTAGGATTCCAGATCTGAGCCACTTCACTGGTCCTTAAGTTTTTACCTATAACTACTTGTTCATTTTATTAAAAGTTAGGGTGTGTGTGTGTGTGTGTGTGTGTGTGTGTGTGTGTGTGTGTGTGTGCATGCCAAAACTGTGGCTTAAACTCAAGGCCTGGGTGCTGTTCCTTAGCTTTTTAACTCAAGGCTGGCACTCGACCACTTGAGCCACAGCTCCACTTCTGGCTTACTGCTCTGTAATTGGAAATAAATTTCATGGACTTAATCCTGTCCCAAGTGGCTTCAAATAAAATCCTCCAGAATTCATCCTCCTGAGTGCAAAGGATGATAAGCATAATCTTAATGACTAGCAGGACTTGTTTTAACATAAAACATTGTGTCTTCTTCTGAGGCGAAAAGAGTCTGTCTAGGAGAGTGTACTTTGTTTCTTTGTTCCCCAACTCTTACCAGATAGCTCTCTGTCCCATGCTTGTCCAGTTTGAGAAGAGTGGTTGGCAGATTTGATTGTTTCCTTCTTGTAAGAGGTAAAGAATTGTCATTTTGACAGGATTTCTGCTTCAAAGATCATTATATATGATTCAATACTGAATCATAATATTGAATGACTTTGGATTAAATTCTCTAATCTCCAATAACTGTGAGATTATCGAAGAAATAAAATCATGTAGTAAGAGTTGAAAATGGCATTTGTGATGTGTGTCAATACATTCTTCAATTTGGATTTCTTAGGAAATCAAGGACTGCTTTCTTCAGGCTGGTGAGGGAAGTGGCCTAGAAGGCATGGGACCTGTCACCTTACATTTTGCAGGTGTAGATGGTCTACATGCTCAGTTTGGGCTTACCACTTC
>NW_012285287.1:0-4295 GCF_000151885.1 Dipodomys ordii | reverse complement strand
AAGGGGGATCCCGTTGGCGATGCCCATTTGCGTTTTTTCTCACCATGTAAAGCGTCGACCTACGTCCGGGGCCCAGCTAAGGGGGGCTGGGCATATGCTTGACAAATGTATCACTTAGTCCAAATTCTATGAATTGGTACGCTTACTACAAAACTGAAAGAAGGGCCTTTGGAGCTAAAGGGTGAAACGGGTTTCAAAAATGTCCTTGTTATTTCCCGGTGTTTCAGAGTTTTTTTTTTTTACAGCCATGCACCCGCACAATGCAAAGACACCGAAAACTCCTTTCCAGATCAAGTTTGGAAGGTGAGCAAGGAGTTCTTCCTCCCTCCCCAACTTCCAGTCTGGGGAGTATAGGGCTGTGGATATGGGTCTAGAGAAGGAGCAAGTAACTCATCCTGCCATAAGATGGCTTGTGTAGAGAAAGTGGGTGTGGCAGTTGATCTTTTCTATTTACAAATGAGATGAAACCCCTCCAGGGTGTAAGGAAAATGTAAACATGGCTGGACATTCTGCTCTTTCTTTGAATCATTTTTCAGTGGAACTTTGTCTAGCTAACTAATAATAATAATAATAATAATACTGTCTTTGAGGATTGATTCCAATAATCCTAGCTACTCAGGAGACTGAAATCTGATAATCATATTTCAAGCTAGGCTGGGAATAAAAGACCATGAAATTCTCATCTTTAATTAAATCGACAAAAATCTGGAAGAATTGTGGCTTTGCACAAAATAAGCAAGGGGACAGTGCTGGCACCAAAAAAAAAAACAACAAAAAAATCATAACGCAGTTTTAGGACTGAAGTATTCATACTGTCCAGATTTGTGTACATAGGATCTTTTCATAGTTATCCAGTATAGGAACAGATAGTTAAACTTTAAATGATTATTGACTTTTTTATTTTTAAAGATCATTCCACCAATCAAGACTTCATATCATTGATAGAATTATTACTATCACTATGCCTTTCCAAAGGTTCATAGTTTATTACATTTAATGAGCACCAGTCTCACCTGGTGGACTTGTCTCCTAAGCCTCGCCTTTCAATGTGAGATTAACAAGTACAATATTTGCTTTCCTGAACTTGTCAAAATAGAAAAGAACTCCACTTGAGTTGATTTACCTGAATTTACCATGGCAGCCATTGGCTATTTTGGTAAATTGGAGTGCTTTCACCCCATTTCCTGTTGTAGCTATTGGTCCACCTATCCTTTCAACCAAAAGTGATTTTAAAAAGTCTTTTGTTATTGATAATGTTGTCATTATGTCATTAGTTCTGCAAACTTTGCTGAGTTACCTATTTATACCAGATACTATTTTAGCTACTGTTGTATGTTCTTGGGGACAAAAACAAAGATAAGATAAAGTAGAGTATGGGTGCAACATTTCCCTGAAGTTTCACTAAAGAATATTTAAAGGCAATAGGGTTATTTGCAGGAAGTTGCGATATTGTGGACCCTCTTAAGTAGAAGTTTTTTTTCTGTATACAATACTGTGGCTTGATTTTAGAACCCTATGCTAACTATGCATGGGCTCTACCAGCCTTCAGCCTCTTCTGCTTCAGTGTTCTTTTTTCTCTTTTCTTCATTTATGACCTGGTGGTTCTGTACTTTAGCGGGGGTAACAGCCACATGTCACTAAACCTAGCTTTTTTTTGGGAGAAGAAGTCTCAGGATTTTTTTGTGGTGTTGTTCAGATGGGATCTTGGGAGCTTTTTAATCTGACTGATGGAAATCTTGATTATCCCTATCTCTACCTAAATGTAGCTAGGATTCCAGATCTGAGCCACTTCACTGGTCCTTAAGTTTTTACCTATAACTACTTGTTCATTTTATTAAAAGTTAGGGTGTGTGTGTGTGTTTCTGTGTGTGTGTGTGTGTGTGTGTGTGTGTGTGTGTGTGCATGCCAAAACTGTGGCTTAAACTCAAGGCCTGGGTGCTGTTCCTTAGCTTTTTAACTCAAGGCTGGCACTCGACCACTTGAGCCACAGCTCCACTTCTGGCTTACTGCTCTGTAATTGGAAATAAATTTCATGGACTTAATCCTGTCCCAAGTGGCTTCAAATAAAATCCTCCAGAATTCATCCTCCTGAGTGCAAAGGATGATAAGCATAATCTTAATGACTAGCAGGACTTGTTTTAACATAAAACATTGTGTCTTCTTCTGAGGCGAAAAGAGTCTGTCTAGGAGAGTGTACTTTGTTTCTTTGTTCCCCAACTCTTACCAGATAGCTCTCTGTCCCATGCTTGTCCAGTTTGAGAAGAGTGGTTGGCAGATTTGATTGTTTCCTTCTTGTAAGAGGTAAAGAATTGTCATTTTGACAGGATTTCTGCTTCAAAGATCATTATATATGATTCAATACTGAATCATAATATTGAATGACTTTGGATTAAATTCTCTAATCTCCAATAACTGTGAGATTATCGAAGAAATAAAATCATGTAGTAAGAGTTGAAAATGGCATTTGTGATGTGTGTCAATACATTCTTCAATTTGGATTTCTTAGGAAATCAAGGACTGCTTTCTTCAGGCTGGTGAGGGAAGTGGCCTAGAAGGCATGGGACCTGTCACCTTACATTTTGCAGGTGTAGATGGTCTACATGCTCAGTTTGGGCTTACCACTTCTTGTTGAGCCAGAATCAGAGTTTCCTTATTCTGTCTGCCAGATGAGACAGAATGCCGGATGGAAAGGGATACCAGTTCAAGCGAACTTCTGGAAATAGGAATTGTGTTCTGGAGGGTGATGTAGGGAGGCAAGAGAGCAAACTTGCAATGCAGCCTAGCTCATGTCTGGCTCCTGCGTCTTTATCTTGGTGAAAGGGAGTTTTGTACATAGTAAGTATTCAGCAGATGTTTGCTGAGTGAATCAAATAGTCTATACTCTTGGATTCTTTTCTTCTGTTACTGGATGAATTGTTCCTTTGGCTTCCCAGTTTATATGAAAAACCAAATATCCTTGAGATTCATGTATAAAAGGCATTTTTATGAAATCTCACAAACAAGGAGTTTTATGAAGAATTCATTTTTTGTGACAGAATGAAGCAAGAAGAAGTAGACAAAAGGAGGCCATGAAGATAGTGGCCCTTGAATATGATCTTTATACTTTCTGAGCTGGAAGACTATCTCTAGCGACTCCTAATCTTTAGAAAATGCTTCTAGATGGGTAAAATGAGTCAGGTCTATTCAAAATGTATATAACCTTCAGGACACCCTTTGTCTGGACATGCTGTTAATTCTTTCTGCCTCTTTATCTGTTGTAAAGTATTCAGAACAAAGCCTTTTGATCATCTCAAAGAAGGCATATTTAGATAGCCTCTTTATGTCTCCTAACTTGCCTAATTTCCACCAGCCCTGAACTACATCCTCAGCACTGGAGAAAATAAACTTAATCAACTAATCAGCCAGCCAGCCAACCAGTCAACAGGTCAGCCAACCATTCAGCCAACAAAACAATTTAATTGAGAAGAATCAATATTATGCATGTGCAAACTGTATATATTAGCTCAGTCTAACTCTGCCAATAGAAGAGATGACTAAACTCAAGGGGAAAGGCTTAACAATTGTAAATCGGTTCCACTCAGTTGTGATATTTGAAAAACAAAACAGCAGAAGCTAAGTTTCCTTAGTGGTCAGGGTTTCTTAGTATTTCTTCTTGGTTTCCTTGTTAGGCATTTCTAATGGGGAAAGGACTGAAGGAGCACTTTCTTGTTAATCACTTTCTGTGTTGTCACTTCTCTTCTCTTTTTTGGCTTGCTTAATTTACATGACTTGGCAAAATGGTAATGGAAAAGAGTGATGGAGGAAAAAGAAGACACAAACCCAACAAGGAATAACAGAGGGAGGGGCCGCGTAGTGAGAAGGAGCCAAAGACTGATTAGCAGAATGTTGGACATAAAGAGAGACAGGCTCATTGATTCCATCTTGCCTCAGTTTACCCCATCTTCCACCTAGTGAGCTTTGGGCTTTGACCCATGTTGAGATGATAGAAGTAAATCTACTTTTCTCTCTTTGGTCTCCACAGGTGAGTATTTCAGAATTCAGACTGTGGTTGTAGAGTTAAAAGATAAATGTATATTTTAATGCGCATGTACTGTAATATTTAATTCTTTCCCAAGGAGATACTTATTCCAGCCTTGAATCCCAAGGGTGTCTTGCACTCCAGTCCTGGGTGAGGTTTAAGAGTAGTTTTGATGATGGGTTTTAACACCAGATTTCTGGGGGTATCTGTGCCTTTTCTGGATCTGAACCATGAACCAGTATTCTGCCCTCTCCTTTACATTTCTGCTGATGTCTAT
>NW_012285286.1:0-2551 GCF_000151885.1 Dipodomys ordii | reverse complement strand
TGCAAACTTTGCTGAGTTACCTATTTATACCAGATACTATTTTAGCTACTGTTGTATGTTCTTGGGGACAAAAACAAAGATAAGATAAAGTACAGAGTATGGGTGCAACATTTCCCTGAAGTTTCACTAAAGAATATTTAAAGGCAATAGGGTTATTTGCAGGAAGTTGCGATATTGTGGACCCTCTTAAGTAGAAGTTTTTTTTTCTGTATACAATACTGTGGCTTGATTTTAGAACCCTATGCTAACTATGCATGGGCTCTACCAGCCTTCAGCCTCTTCTGCTTCAGTGTTCTTTTTTTCTCTTTTCTTCATTTATGACCTGGTGGTTCTGTACTTTAGCGGGGGTAACAGCCACATGTCACTAAACCTAGCTTTTTTTGGGGGAGAAGAAGTCTCAGGATTTTTTTGTGGTGTTGTTCAGATGGGATCTTGGGAGCTTTTTAATCTGACTGATGGAAATCTTGATTATCCCTATCTCTACCTAAATGTAGCTAGGATTCCAGATCTGAGCCACTTCACTGGTCCTTAAGTTTTTACCTATAACTACTTGTTCATTTTATTAAAAGTTAGGGTGTGTGTGTGTGTGTGTGTGTGTGTGTGTGTGTGTGTGTGCATGCCAAAACTGTGGCTTAAACTCAAGGCCTGGGTGCTGTTCCTTAGCTTTTTAACTCAAGGCTGGCACTCGACCACTTGAGCCACAGCTCCACTTCTGGCTTACTGCTCTGTAATTGGAAATAAATTTCATGGACTTAATCCTGTCCCAAGTGGCTTCAAATAAAATCCTCCAGAATTCATCCTCCTGAGTGCAAAGGATGATAAGCATAATCTTAATGACTAGCAGGACTTGTTTTAACATAAAACATTGTGTCTTCTTCTGAGGCGAAAAGAGTCTGTCTAGGAGAGTGTACTTTGTTTCTTTGTTCCCCAACTCTTACCAGATAGCTCTCTGTCCCATGCTTGTCCAGTTTGAGAAGAGTGGTTGGCAGATTTGATTGTTTCCTTCTTGTAAGAGGTAAAGAATTGTCATTTTGACAGGATTTCTGCTTCAAAGATCATTATATATGATTCAATACTGAATCATAATATTGAATGACTTTGGATTAAATTCTCTAATCTCCAATAACTGTGAGATTATCGAAGAAATAAAATCATGTAGTAAGAGTTGAAAATGGCATTTGTGATGTGTGTCAATACATTCTTCAATTTGGATTTCTTAGGAAATCAAGGACTGCTTTCTTCAGGCTGGTGAGGGAAGTGGCCTAGAAGGCATGGGACCTGTCACCTTACATTTTGCAGGTGTAGATGGTCTACATGCTCAGTTGGCTTACACTCTGTGAGCCAGAATCAGAGTTTCTATCTGTCTGCAGATGAGACAGAATGCCGGATGGAAAGGGATACCAGTTCAAGCGAACTTCTGGAAATAGGAATTGTGTTCTGGAGGGTGATGTAGGGAGGCAAGAGAGCAAACTTGCAATGCAGCTAGCTCATGTCTGGCTCTGCATCTTTATCTTGGTGAAAGGGAGTTTTGTACATAGTAAGTATTCAGCAGATGTTTGCTGAGTGAATCAAATAGTCTATACTCTTGGATTCTTTTCTTCTGTTACTGGATGAATTGTTCCTTTGGCTTCCCAGTTTATATGAAAAACCAAATATCCTTGAGATTCATGTATAAAAGGCATTTTTATGAAATCTCACAAACAAGGAGTTTTATGAAGAATTCATTTTTTGTGACAGAATGAAGCAAGAAGAAGTAGACAAAAGGAGGCCATGAAGATAGTGGCCCTTGAATATGATCTTTATACTTTCTGAGCTGGAAGACTATCTCTAGCGACTCCTAATCTTTAGAAAATGCTTCTAGATGGGTAAAATGAGTCAGGTCTATTCAAAATGTATATAACCTTCAGGACACCCTTTGTCTGGACATGCTGTTAATTCTTTCTGCCTCTTTATCTGTTGTAAAGAATTCAGAACAAAGCCTTTTGATCATCTCAAAGAAGGCATATTTAGATAGCCTCTTTATGTCTCCTAACTTGCCTAATTTCCACCAGCCCTGAACTACATCCTCAGCACTGGAGAAAATAAACTTAATCAACTAATCAGCCAGCCAGCCAACCAGTCAACAGGTCAGCCAACCATTCAGCCAACAAAACAATTTAATTGAGAAGAATCAATATTATGCATGTGCAAACTGTATATATTAGCTCAGTCTACCTCTGCCAATAGAAGAGATGACTAAACTCAAGGGGAAAGGCTTAACAATTGTAAATCGGTTCCACTCAGTTGTGATATTTGAAAAACAAAATAGCAGAAGCTAAGTTTCCTTAGTGGTCAGGGTTTCTTAGTATTTCTTCTTGGTTTCCTTGTTAGGCATTTCTAATGGGGAAAGGACTGAAGGAGCACTTTCTTGTTAATCACTTTCTGTGTTGTCACTTCTCTTCTCTTTTTGGCTTGCTTAATTTACATGACTTGCAAATGGTAATGGAAAAGAGTGATGGAGGAAAAAGAAGACACAAACCCAACAAGGAAAAACAGAGGGAGGGGCTGCGTA
>NW_012285285.1:0-1795 GCF_000151885.1 Dipodomys ordii | reverse complement strand
ATCTCAGCCTCCTGAGTAGCTAGGATTACAGGCATGAGACATTGACACCCAGCCTGATTCACTATTGACATTGAACTCAACGTAGAACTGACCTTGACCTCAACCTTTTTAAATACTTAGGAGTCCCTGGTACCGGAAAGACTTAGGATGCAGAATAACAAGTAGAACAGCGATGCTCTCCTTGCATACCACAGTTTGGATACTCTTGGACACATCTCTGTCTATTCTCAAATGTGACATCAAAGACACGTCAGGATGCTTACCTTTGTGTTGGAGGGTTTTTGTTCTAATAATAATCTAAGACAAAATAGTAAAAGCACATCCTGATTTCTCTTTATGACTCCTGCATTTCAGTTTTGCTTGCACAGTTTCCAACCTTGTCTTTGTGTTTGTATGGCATTGTGAGTGTTGTCACAGGCTAAGAAAGATGACAAGAAGGAACACTTGGTGCAGGCCTGATGTATTCTCATAAACTGAGAAAAGCACGAAGGGTTGAATTTTCTGTGGTATCCATAGGAAATTGATGAGAGGAATGTGTTTTCTCTGTGGCAGTGTGCTTCAGAAAGTCACCTGCAAACTGCCAGTGCCATCCTGACATTGCCATTGTAACTTTTGTCAAGTTAGCTGGACACTGCTAATTCCAACTGCACTGATTTTTATAAATGTGTATTGGGTATACGGCGTAAAGATTTTGTATTTGGTTATTTGTTCATTGAAAAGAAATGTGATAGAAAATTAAGCCAACTCTGCAACTTTAGGAGATACTTCCTTTCATAAGTTTTACATGTTTATCAGGGATAAGAGCTATTCTTCTAAAGGGACTTGAAGTCTTCAAGAACTGTATAGATTTGACATTAGTCTAATTTTTGTCCAGCTGTATCATCTCCATAAATTGTGGAAGATGTTTTTCTTCAGCTATGAAATCATAAATAAAGAAGGTATCTCTTCTCTTCCCCCAGAAACTCTTGTTTCATTTGCTGTTTCTGTTCATTCATTCATTAATTCATTTCCTTGTTTAAATTCGTGTGTGTGTGTGTGTGTGTGTGTGTGTGTCTGTGTGTGTGTGTATCTACTATGAACCTGGTAATGTACCAGACACTGAGTCCTTAAAAACAGTATCCTGTGAAAGGTCAAAATTTGAGTGGGATGCTGGTGGCTCACAGCTGTAATCCTAGTTACTCAAGAGGTTGAGATCTGAGGACTGTGGTTTGAAGCCAACCTGGGCAGAAAAGTCCATGAGACTCTTATCTCCATTTAATCAGAGAAAAGCCAGAGTGGTGCTGTAGCTCAAGGGGTAGAATGCAAAACCATAAGGACAATGCCCAGGCCCAGAGTTCAATGTCTAGGAAGGGTGGAGGGGGCAAAAGAAAAGAAAAAAAATTGCCTGGAAATTTTCTCTCTATCCAGAAGGTGAAAACAGCCAGGATACCAAGTGGGATGAATCACAGGAGGGTATGGCTTGGCCCAGCACTTACTGGTGATGAGGAATCAGGCAAGATCAGCTGATTTTAGAGTGTCTTTCTTCCTATAGAAGAGAAAAGGCAACTTCTCTCTTCTCTGACCCAGCCACCTTTCCCTATCTTCCTGTGGTGGCTGAAGAGTTCCCTTGAGAGGTATCACCACCTGTGGGCTGCACTTGGTGAAGTGGAGCTGGATAGGGCTTATGCACCTGAAGGCTAGGGACAATTGCCCTTTGACTGTGCCAGGAATAATCTCCAACTCAATACAGTTCTGCTACTTCTCGGCTCAGGAGAGCCTGCTGCCTTGAAGGAGATAAAACTGCTGCTGTCAATGA
>NW_012285284.1:0-4849 GCF_000151885.1 Dipodomys ordii | reverse complement strand
TATTATCTAATATCCGCCTGGCTAGGCAGAGACTGCAGAGGCTGGCGTCAGGGAGTCTTCACTCCCTAAGGTAACAGTATCCCGGAGGGGGGGGGAGTGCCTCCCTCTCCCACAATTTCAGTCTGGGGAGTATAGGGCTGTGGATATGGGTCTAGAGAAGGAGCAAGTAACTCATCCTGCCATAAGATGGCTTGTGTAGAGAAAGTGGGTGTGGCAGTTGATCTTTTCTATTTACAAATGAGATGAAACCCCTCCAGGGTGTAAGGAAAATGTAAACATGGCTGGACTTTCTGCTCTTTCTTTGAATCATTTTTCAGCGGAACTTTGTCTAGCTAACTAATAATAATAATAATAATAATAATAATAATACTGTCTTTGAGGATTGATTCCAATAATCCTAGCTACTCAGGAGACTGAAATCTGATAATCATATTTCAAGCTAGGCTGGGAATAAAAGACCATGAAATTCTCATCTTTAATTAAATCCACAAAAATCTGGAAGAATTGTGGCTTTGCACAAAATAAGCAAGGGGACAGTGCTGGCACCAAAAAAAAAAAAACAACAAAAATATCACAACGCAGTTTTAGGACTGAAGTATTCATACTGTCCATATTTGTGTAAATAGGATCTTTTCATAGTTATCCAGTATAGGAACAGATAGTTAAACTTTAAATGATTATTGACTTTTTTTATTTTTAAAGATCATTCCACCAATCAAGACTTCATATCATTGATAGAATTATTACTATCACTATGCCTTTCCAAAGGTTCATAGTTTATTACATTTAATGAGCACCAGTCTCACCTGGTGGACTTGTCTCCTAAGCCTCACCTTTCAATGTGAGATTAACAAGTACAATATTTGCTTTCCTGAACTTGTCAAAGTAGAGAAGAACTCCACTTGAGTTGATTTACCTGAATTTACCATGGCAGCCGTTGGCTATTTTGGTAAATTGGAGTGCTTTCACCCCATTTCCTGTTGTAGCTATTGGTCCACCTATCCTTTCAACCAAAAGTGGTTTTAAAAAGTCTTTTGTTATTGATAATGTTGTCATTATGTCATTAGTTCTGCAAACTTTGCTGAGTTACCTATTTATACCAGATACTATTTTAGCTACTGTTGTATGTTCTTGGGGACAAAAACAAAGATAAGATAAAGTACAGAGAATGGGTGCAACATTTCCCTGAAGTTTCACTAAAGAATATTTAAAGGCAATAGGGTTATTTGTAGGAAGTTGCGATATTGTGGACCCTCTTAAGTAGAAGTTTTTTTTTTTCTGTATACAATACTGTGGCTTGATTTTAGAACCCTATGCTAACTATGCATGGGCTCTACCAGCCTTCAGCCTCTTCTGCTTCAGTGTTCTTTTTTTCTCTTTTCTTCATTTATGACCTGGTGGTTCTGCACTTTAGCGGGGGTAACAGCCACATGTCACTAAACCTAGCTTTTTTTTGGGAGAAGTCTCAGGATTTTTTTGTGGTGTTGTTCAGATGGGATCTTGGGAGCTTTTTAATCTGACTGATGGAAATCTTGATTATCCCTATCTCTACCTAAATGTAGCTAGGATTCCAGATCTGAGCCACTTCACTGGTCCTTAAGTTTTTACCTATAACTACTTGTTCATTTTATTAAAAGTTAGGGTGTGTGTGTGTGTGTGTGTGTGTGTGTGTGTGTGTGTGTGTGTGTGCATGCCAAAACTGTGGCTTAAACTCAAGGCCTGGGTGCTGTTCCTTAGCTTTTTAACTCAAGGCTGGCACTCGACCACTTGAGCCACAGCTCCACTTCTGGCTTACTGCTCTGTAATTGGAAATAAATTTCATGGACTTAATCCTGTCCCAAGTGGCTTCAAATAAAATCCTCCAGAATTCATCCTCCTGAGTGCAAAGGATGATAAGCATAATCTTAATGACTAGCAGGACTTGTTTTAACATAAAACATTGTGTCTTCTTCTGAGGCGAAAAGAGTCTGTCTAGGAGAGTGTACTTTGTTTCTTTGTTCCCCAACTCTTACCAGATAGCTCTCTGTCCCATGCTTGTCCAGTTTGAGAAGAGTGGTTGGCAGATTTGATTGTTTCCTTCTTGTAAGAGGTAAAGAATTGTCATTTTGACAGGATTTCTGCTTCAAAGATCATTATATATGATTCAATACTGAATCATAATATTGAATGACTTTGGATTAAATTCTCTAATCTCCAATAACTGTGAGATTATCGAAGAAATAAAATCATGTAGTAAGAGTTGAAAATGGCATTTGTGATGTGTGTCAATACATTCTTCAATTTGGATTTCTTAGGAAATCAAGGACTGCTTTCTTCAGGCTGGTGAGGGAAGTGGCCTAGAAGGCATGGGACCTGTCACCTTACATTTTGCAGGTGTAGATGGTCTACATGCTCAGTTTGGGCTTACCACTTCTTGTTGAGCCAGAATCAGAGTTTCCTTATTCTGTCTGCCAGATGAGACAGAATGCCGGATGGAAAGGGATACCAGTTCAAGCGAACTTCTGGAAATAGGAATTGTGTTCTGGAGGGTGATGTAGGGAGGCAAGAGAGCAAACTTGCAATGCAGCCTAGCTCATGTCTGGCTCCTGCGTCTTTATCTTGGTGAAAGGGAGTTTTGTACATAGTAAGTATTCAGCAGATGTTTGCTGAGTGAATCAAATAGTCTATACTCTTGGATTCTTTTCTTCTGTTACTGGATGAATTGTTCCTTTGGCTTCCCAGTTTATATGAAAAACCAAATATCCTTGAGATTCATGTATAAAAGGCATTTTTATGAAATCTCACAAACAAGGAGTTTTATGAAGAATTCATTTTTTGTGACAGAATGAAGCAAGAAGAAGTAGACAAAAGGAGGCCATGAAGATAGTGGCCCTTGAATATGATCTTTATACTTTCTGAGCTGGAAGACTATCTCTAGCGACTCCTAATCTTTAGAAAATGCTTCTAGATGGGTAAAATGAGTCAGGTCTATTCAAAATGTATATAACCTTCAGGACACCCTTTGTCTGGACATGCTGTTAATTCTTTCTGCCTCTTTATCTGTTGTAAAGAATTCAGAACAAAGCCTTTTGATCATCTCAAAGAAGGCATATTTAGATAGCCTCTTTATGTCTCCTAACTTGCCTAATTTCCACCAGCCCTGAACTACATCCTCAGCACTGGAGAAAATAAACTTAATCAACTAATCAGCCAGCCAGCCAACCAGTCAACAGGTCAGCCAACCATTCAGCCAACAAAACAATTTAATTGAGAAGAATCAATATTATGCATGTGCAAACTGTATATATTAGCTCAGTCTAACTCTGCCAATAGAAGAGATGACTAAACTCAAGGGGAAAGGCTTAACAATTGTAAATCGGTTCCACTCAGTTGTGATATTTGAAAAACAAAATAGCAGAAGCTAAGTTTCCTTAGTGGTCAGGGTTTCTTAGTATTTCTTCTTGGTTTACTTGTTAGGCATTTCTAATGGGGAAAGGACTGAAGGAGCACTTCCTTGTTAATCACTTTCTGTGTTGTCACTTCTCTTCTCTTTTTTGGCTTGCTTAATTTACATGACTTGGCAAAATGGTAATGGAAAAGAGTGATGGAGGAAAAAGAAGACACAAACCCAACAAGGAATAACAGAGGGAGGGGCTGCGTAGTGAGAAGGAGCCAAAGACTGATTAGCAGAATGTTGGACATAAAGAGAGACAGGCTCATTGATTCCATCTTGCCTCAGTTTACCCCATCTTCCACCTAGTGAGCTTTTGGCTTTGACTCATGTTGAGATGATAGAAGTAAATCTACTTTTCTCTCTTTGGTCTCCACAGGTGAGTATTTCAGAATTCAGACTGTGGTTGTAGAGTTAAAAGATAAATGTATATTTTAATGCGCATGTACTGTAATATTTAATTCTTTCCCAAGGAGATACTTATTCCAGCCTTGAATCCTAAGGGTGTCTTGCAATCCAGTCCTGGGTGAGGTTTAAGAGTAGTTTTGATGATGGATTTTAATACCAGATTTCTGGGGGTATCTGTGCCTTTTCTGGATCTGAACCATGAACCAGTATTCTGCCCTCTCCTTTACATTTCTGCTGATGTCTATATCTGTCTATAGATATCTGTATCTGTAACTATAGCTATCTATATATAGCTATATGTAGGTATCTATAGATATAGACATGGGTAGACATAGACATAGATATAGACACAGGCAGAAATATATATTTCTTTGAACTTTTAAACTGTTGCTGTTCTTACTCTAATAAATATTCTACTATAATCATGTATATCATTGCCCTGCTGAATGAGAGAAGCAGTGTGTTAAAAACTACAGCTCTACTTTTAACCTTTTGAGTTCCTGGGGCTTTTTCACTATGTGCATAGCTTAGATTTTATAGTCTGTACTTGCTGGTAGTAGTCATTTTGGATTCTAATATTTGAGTGCAATCTCTTATGGCTGTATATGGATTGTGACCTACTCTTACCCTCAGATCTTACTGTCCTGAGCTTTATTCTCAGAATTTGAAGAGAGATCCTTATTTTGCTCTTACAGTTTAGTCAAAAAGGAAATAAGCGGCTGGGTGCCAGTGGCTCACGCCTGTAACCCTAGCTACTCAGGAGGCTGAGATCTGAGGATCATAGGTCAAAGCCAGCCAGGGCAAGGAAGTCCATGAGAACCAATAGAAAACCCAAAGTGGTGCTGTGGCTCAAGTGGTAGAGTGCTCACCTTGAGCTGAAGAGTACAGGCCCAGAGTTCAAACCACAGGTAACACGACATGACAAAGGACATAAACTTTAAACTAAGTGTCTTTGAGACTATAGAACTACAGACACTTATCTAGGTTTCGTTTTTTCCATTTGAATTTGGT
>NW_012285283.1:0-2827 GCF_000151885.1 Dipodomys ordii | reverse complement strand
TTATGTCATTAGTTCTGCAAACTTTGCTGAGTTACCTATTTATACCAGATACTATTTTAGCTACTGTTGTATGTTCTTGGGGACAAAAACAAAGATAAGATAAAGTACAGAGTATGGGTGCAACATTTCCCTGAAGTTTCACTAAAGAATATTTAAAGGCAATAGGGTTATTTGCAGGAAGTTGCGATATTGTGGACCCTCTTAAATAGAAGTTTTTTTTTTCTGTATACAATACTGTGGCTTGATTTTAGAACCCTATGCTAACTATCCATGGGCTCTACCAGCCTTCAGCCTCTTCTGCTTCAGTGTTCTTTTTTTCTCTTTTCTTCATTTATGACCTGGTGGTTCTGTACTTTAGCGGGGGTAACAGCCACATGTCACTAAACCTAGCTTTTTTTTGGGAGAAGAAGTCTCAGGATTTTTTTGTGGTGTTGTTCAGATGGGATCTTGGGAGCTTTTTAATCTGACTGATGCAAATCTTGATTATCCCTATCTCTACCTAAATGTAGCTAGGATTCCAGATCTGAGCCACTTCACTGGTCCTTAAGTTTTTACCTATAACTACTTGTTCATTTTATTAAAAGTTAGGGTGTGTGTGTGTGTGTGTGTGTGTGTGTGTGCATGCCAAAACTGTGGCTTAAACTCAAGGCCTGGGTGCTGTTCCTTATCTTTTTAACTCAAGGCTGGCACTCGACCACTTGAGCCACAGCTCCACTTCTGGCTTACTGCTCTGTAATTGGAAATAAATTTCATGGACTTAATCCTGTCCCAAGTGGCTTCAAATAAAATCCTCCAGAATTCATCCTCCTGAGTGCAAAGGATGATAAGCATAATCTTAATGACTAGCAAGACTTGTTTTAACATAAAACATTGTGTCTTCTTCTGAGGCGAAAAGAGTCTGTCTAGGAGAGTGTACTTTGTTTCTTTGTTCCCCAACTCTTACCAGATAGCTCTCTGTCCCATGCTTGTCCAGTTTGAGAAGAGTGGTTGGCAGATTTGATTGTTTCCTTCTTGTAAGAGGTAAAGAATTGTCATTTTGACAGGATTTCTGCTTCAAAGATCATTATATATGATTCAATACTGAATCATAATATTGAATGACTTTGGATTAAATTCTCTACTCTCCAATAACTGTGAGATTATCGAAGATATAAAATCATGTAGTAAGAGTTGAAAGTGGCATGTGTGATGTGTGTCAATACATTCTTCAATGTGGATTTCTTAGGAAATCAGGGACTGCTCTCTTCACGCTGGTGAGAGAAGTGGTCTAGAAGGCATGGCACCTGTCATCTTACATTTTGCAGATGTAGATGGTCTACATGCTCAGTTTGGGCTTACCACTTCTTGTTGAGCCAGAATCAGAGTTTCCTTATTCTGTCTGCCAGATGAGACAGAATGCCGGATGGAAAGGGATACCAGTTCAAGTGAACTTCTGGAAATAGGAATTGTGTTCTGGAGGGTGATGTAGGGAGGCAAGAGAGCAAACTTGCAATGCAGCCTAGCTCATGTCTGGCTCCTGCGTCTTTATCTTGGTGAAAGGGAGTTTTGTACATAGTAAGTATTCAGCAGATGTTTGCTGAGTGAATCAAATAGTCTATACTCTTGGATTCTTTTCTTCTGTTACTGGATGAATTGTTCCTTTGGCTTCCCAGTTTATATGAAAAACCAAATATCCTTGAGATTCATGTATAAAAGGCATTTTTATAAAATCTCACAAACAAGGAGTTTTATGAAGAATTCATTTTTTGTGACAGAATGAAGCAAGAAGAAGTAGACAAAAGGAGGCCATGAAGATAGTGGCCCTTGAATATGATCTTTATACTTTCTGAGCTGGAAGACTATCTCTAGCGACTCCTAATCTTTAGAAAATGCTTCTAGATGGGTAAAATGAGTCAGGTCTATTCAAAATGTATATAACCTTCAGGACACCCTTTGTCTGGACATGCTGTTAATTCTTTCTGCCTCTTTATCTGTTGTAAAGAATTCAGAACAAAGCCTTTTGATCATCTCAAAGAAGGCATATTTAGATAGCCTCTTTATGTCTCCTAACTTGCCTAATTTCCACCAGCCCTGAACTACATCCTCAGCACTGGAGAAAATAAACTTAATCAACTAATCAGCCAGCCAGCCAACCAGTCAACAGGTCAGCCAACCATTCAGCCAACAAAACAATTTAATTGAGAAGAATCAATATTATGCATGTGCAAACTGTATATATTAGCTCAGTCTACCTCTGCCAATAGAAGAGATGACTAAACTCAAGGGGAAAGGCTTAACAATTGTAAATCGGTTCCACTCAGTTGTAATATTTGAAAAACAAAATAGCAGAAGCTAAGTTTCCTTAGTGGTCAGGGTTTCTTAGTATTTCTTCTTGGTTTCCTTGTTAGGCATTTCTAATGGGGAAAGGACTGAAGGAGCACTTTCTTGTTAATCACTTTCTGTGTTGTCACTTCTCTTCTCTTTTTTGGCTTGCTTAATTTACATGACTTGGCAAAATGGTAATGGAAAAGAGTGATGGAGGAAAAAGAAGACACAAACCCAACAAGGAAAAACAGAGGGAGGGGCTGCGTAGTGAGAAGGAGCCAAAGACTGATTAGCAGAATGTTGGACATAAAGAGAGACAGGCTCATTGATTCCATCTTGCCTCAGTTTACCCCATCTTCCACCTAGTGAGTTTTTGGCTTTGACCCATGTTGAGATGATAGAAGTAAATCTACTTTTCTCTCTTTGGTCTCCACAGGTGAGTATTTCAGAATTCAGACTGTGGTTGTAGAGTTAAAGATAAATGCATATTTAATGCGCATGTACTGTATATTTAATCTTTCCC
>NW_012285282.1:0-3485 GCF_000151885.1 Dipodomys ordii | reverse complement strand
CAAAAATAAGCAAAGGGAACAGTGCTGGCACCAAAAAAAAAAAAAATCAACAAAAATATCACAACGCAGTTTTAGGACTGAATTATTCATACTGTCCATATTTGTGTAAATAGGATCTTTTCATAGTTATCCAGTATAGGAACAGATAGTTAAACTTTAAATGATTATTGACTTTTTTTATTCTTAAAGATCATTCCACCAATCAAGACTTCATATCATTGATAGAATTATTACTATCACTATGCCTTTCCAAAGGTTCATAGTTTATTACATTCAATGAGCACCAGTCTCACCTGGTGGACTTGTCTCCTAAGCCTCACCTTTCAATGTGAGATTAACAAGTACAATATTTGCTTTCCTGAACTTGTCAAAGTAGAGAAGAACTCCACTTGAGTTGATTTACCTGAATTTACCATGGCAGCCGTTGGCTATTTTGGTAAATTGGAGTGCTTTCACCCCATTTCCTGTTGTAGCTATTGGTCCACCTATCCTTTCAACCAAAAGTGGTTTTAAAAAGTCTTTTGTTATTGATAATGTTGTCATTATGTCATTAGTTCTGCAAACTTTGCTGAGTTACCTATTTATACCAGATACTATTTTAGCTACTGTTGTATGTTCTTGGGGACAAAAACAAAGATAAGATAAAGTACAGAGTATGGGTGCAACATTTCCCTGAAGTTTCACTAAAGAATATTTAAAGGCAATAGGGTTATTTGTAGGAAGTTGCGATATTGTGGACCCTCTTAAGTAGAAGTTTTTTTTCTGTATACAATACTGTGGCTTGATTTTAGAACCCTATGCTAACTATGCATGGGCTCTACCAGCCTTCAGCCTCTTCTGCTTCAGTGTTCTTTTTTTCTCTTTTCTTCATTTATGACCTGGTGGTTCTGTACTTTAGCGGGGGTAACAGCCACATGTCACTAAACCTAGCTTTTTTTTGGGAGAAGAAGTCTCAGGATTTTTTTGTGGTGTTGTTCAGATGGGATCTTGGGAGCTTTTTAATCTGACTGATGGAAATCTTGATTATCCCTATCTCTACCTAAATGTAGCTAGGATTCCAGATCTGAGCCACTTCACTGGTCCTTAAGTTTTTACCTATAACTACTTGTTCATTTTATTAAAAGTTAGGGTGTGTGTGTGTGTGTGTGTGTGTGTGTGTGCATGCCAAAACTGTGGCTTAAACTCAAGGCCTGGGTGCTGTTCCTTAGCTTTTTAACTCAAGGCTGGCACTCGACCACTTGAGCCACAGCTCCACTTCTGGCTTACTGCTCTGTAATTGGAAATAAATTTCATGGACTTAATCCTGTCCCAAGAGGCTTCAAATAAAATCCTCCAGAATTCATCCTCCAGAATTCATCCTCCTGAGTGCAAAGGATGATAAGCATAATCTTAATGACTAGCAGGACTTGTTTTAACATAAAACATTGTGTCTTCTTCTGAGGCGAAAAGAGTCTGTCTAGGAGAGTGTACTTTGTTTCTTTGTTCCCCAACTCTTACCAGATAGCTCTCTGTCCCATGCCTGTCCAGTTTGAGAAGAGTGGTTGGCAGATTTGATTGTTTCCTTCTTGTAAGAGGTAAAGAATTGTCATTTTGACAGGATTTCTGCTTCAAAGATCATTAAATATGATTCAATACTGAATCATAATATTGAATGACTTTGGATTAAATTCTCTAATCTCCAATAACTGTGAGATTATCGAAGAAATAAAATCATGTAGTAAGAGTTGAAAATGGCATTTGTGATGTGTGTCAATACATTCTTCAATTTGGATTTCTTAGGAAATCAAGGACTGCTTTCTTCAGGCTGGTGAGAGAAGTGGCCTAGAAGGCATGGGACCTGTCACCTTACATTTTGCAGGTGTAGATGGTCTACATGCTCAGTTTGGGCTTACCACTTCTTGTTGAGCCAGAATCAGATTTTCCTTATTCTGTCTGCCAGATGAGACAGAATGCCGGATGGAAAGGGATACCAGTTCAAGCGAACTTCTGGAAATAGGAATTGTGTTCTGGAGGGTGATGTAGGGAGGCAAGAGAGCAAACTTGCAATGCAGCCTAGCTCATGTCTGGCTCCTGCGTCTTTATCTTGGTGAAAGGGAGTTTTGTACATAGTAAGTATTCAGCAGATGTTTGCTGAGTGAATCAAATAGTCTATACTCTTGGATTCTTTTCTTCTGTTACTGGATGAATTGTTCCTTTGGCTTCGCAGTTTATATGAAAAACCAAATATCCTTGAGATTCATGTATAAAAGGCATTTTTATGAAATCTCACAAACAAGGAGTTTTATGAAGAATTCATTTTTTGTGACAGAATGAAGCAAGAAGAAGTAGACAAAAGGAGGCCATGAAGATAGTGGCCCTTGACTATGATCTTTATACTTTCTGAGCTGGAAGACTATCTCTAGCGACTCCTAATCTTTAGAAAATGCTTCTAGATGGGTAAAATGAGTCAGGTCTATTCAAAATGTATATAACCTTCAGGACACCCTTTGTCTGGACATGCTGTTAATTCTTTCTGCCTCTTTATCTGTTGTAAAGAATTCAGAACAAAGCCTTTTGATCATCTCAAAGAAGGCATATTTAGATAGCCTCTTTATGTCTCCTAACTTGCCTAATTTCCACCAGCCCTGAACTACATCCTCAGCACTGGAGAAAATAAACTTAATCAACTAATCAGCCAGCCAGCCAACCAGTCAACAGGTCAGCCAACCATTCAGCCAACAAAACAATTTAATTGAGAAGAATCAATATTATGCATGTGCAAACTGTATATATTAGCTCAGTCTACCTCTGCCAATAGAAGAGATGACTAAACTCAAGGGGAAAGGCTTAACAATTGTAAATCGGTTCCACTCAGTTGTGATATTTGAAAAACAAAATAGCAGAAGCTAAGTTTCCTTAGTGGTCAGGGTTTCTTAGTATTTCTTCTTGGTTTCCTTGTTAGGCATTTCTAATGGGGAAAGGACTGAAGGAGCACTTTCTTGTTAATCACTTTCTGTGTTGTCACTTCTCTTCTCTTTTTTGGCTTGCTTAATTTACATGACTTGGCAAAATGGTAATGGAAAAGAGTGATGGAGGAAAAAGAAGACACAAACCCAACAAGGAAAAACAGAGGGAGGGGCTGCGTAGTGAGAAGGAGCCAAAGACTGATTAGCAGAATGTTGGACATAAAGAGAGACAGGCTCATTGATTCCATCTTGCCTCAGTTTACCCCATCTTCCACCTAGTGAGTTTTTGGCTTTGACCCATGTTGAGATGATAGAAGTAAATCTACTTTTCTGTCTTTGGTCTCCACAGGTGAGTATTTCAGATTTCAGACTGTGGTTGTAGAGTTAAAAGATAAATGCATATTTTAATGCGCATGTACTGTAATATTTAATTCTTTCCCAAGGAGATACTTATTCCAGCCTTGAATCCCAAGGTGTCTTGCACTCCAGTCCTGCGTGAGGTTTAGAGTAGTTTTGATGATGGATTTTAATACCAGATTT
>NW_012285281.1:0-2254 GCF_000151885.1 Dipodomys ordii | reverse complement strand
TTCCCAAGTGCCCCCTGTGCCCGCAGGCATGTGCTCAGGGGTGTGGGGATCTGTACCGACATGGCAGCAGTTCATGAACCAGATGTTCATGAGTGATCAGAGAGGTGGTGTATGTGGGATCTTGGACGGGGCCTGATACACTACTCGAATAACATTACAAATCTCTGTCTCAGAGAGAAAATAATTTAATGCCCCGTTTCTGCTGCTGGGTGCCCAGGAGGGAAAGGGTATTCACGCATGCCAGATGCATAGTCCACTCAGGGAGGGACGAGGGAGGAAAAGATCAGCATCATCGGTATCAATCCCTGTCTGTGAGTCAGGTCTCCATTCGTTTATTCTATTATTTATCCGCATACGCACACGCACACTCACCCTTATTCAGTTAATGCTGAGCAGGTTCTTCTGCTTGCTGTTTGGGTTCTTAGGTAAAATTGTATTGAGCTGTTTTTGTTATTACTAAAATTGGAAAGAGAGTATATTCACTAATGTTTTACCTGAGTCTCAGCAACCGAGCATACTTCTCCCATGTGTGTCAGTGTACTTCCTACTTACTGGCTTTGCACCCCTCACACTTGTAAGGCAGGGAGTTCTCACTCCCAGACTGGAGGTTGGAGGGGGAGGGAGGAGTTCTTCCTCCCTCCCAACTTCCAGTCTGGGGAGTATAGGGCTGTGGAAATGGGTCTAGAGAAGGAGCAAGTAACTCATCCTGCCATAAGATGGCTTGTGTAGAGAAAGTGGGTGTGGCAGTTGATCTTTTCTATTTACAAATGAGATGAAACCCCTCCAGGGTGTAAGGAAAATGTAAACATTGCTGGACATTCTGCTCTTTCTTTGAATCATCTTTCAGCGGAACTTTGTCTAGCTAACTAAGAATAATAATAATAATAATAATACTGTCTTTGAGGATTGATTCCAATAATCCTAGCTACTCAGGAGACTGAAATCTGATAATCATATTTCAAGCTAGGCTGGGAATAAAAGACCATGAAATTCTCATCTTTAATTAAATCCACAAAAATCTGGAAGAATTGTGGCTTTGCACAAAATAAGCAAGGGGACAGTGCTGGCACCAAAAAAAAAACAACAAAAATATCATAACGCAGTTTTAGGACTGAAGTATTCATACTGTCCATATTTGTGTAAATAGGATCTTTTCATAGTTATCCAGTATAGGAACAGATAGTTAAACTTTAAATGATTATTGACTTTTTTATTTTTAAAGATCATTCCACCAATCAAGACTTCATATCATTGATAGAATTATTACTATCACTATGCCTTTCCAAAGGTTCATAGTTTATTACATTTAATGAGCACCAGTCTCACCTGGTGGACTTGTCTCCTAAGCCTCACCTTTCAATGTGAGATTAACAAGTACAATATTTGCTTTCCTGAATTTGTCAAAGTAGAGAAGAACTCCACTTGAGTTGATTTACCTGAATTTACCATGGCAGCCGTTGGCTATTTTGGTAAATTGGAGTGCTTTCACCCCATTTCCTGTTGTAGCTATTGGTCCACCTATCCTTTCAACCAAAAGTGGTTTTAAAAAGTCTTTTGTTATTGATAATGTTGTCATTATGTCATTAGTTCTGCAAACTTTGCTGAGTTACCCTGCCGGGGCTGGTTTTAAACCATGATCATCATGAACCCTGATCCTCAGATCTCAGCCTCCTGAGTAGCTAGGATTACAGGCATGAGACATTGACACCCAGCCTGATTCACTATTGACATTGAACTCAACGTAGAACTGACCTTGACCTCAACCTTTTTAAATACTTAGGAGTCCCTGGTACCGGAAAGACTTAGGATGCAGAATAACAAGTAGAACAGCGATGCTCTCCTTGCATACCACAGTTTGGATACTCTTGGACACATCTCTGTCTATTCTCAAATGTGACATCAAAGACACGTCAGGATGCTTACCTTTGTGTTGGAGGGTTTTTGTTCTAATAATAATCTAAGACAAAATAGTAAAAGCACATCCTGATTTCTCTTTATGACTCCTGCATTTCAGTTTTGCTTACACAGTTTCCAACCTTGTCTTTGTGTTTGTATGGCATTGTGTGTGTTGTCACAGGCTAAGAAAGATGACAAGAAGAACACTTGGTGCAGCCTGATGTATTCTCATAAACTGAGAAAAGCACAAAGGGTTGAATTTTCTGTGGTATCCATAGGAAATTGATGAGAGGAATGTGTTTTCTCTGTGGCAGTGTGCTTCAGAAAGTCACCTGCAAACTGCCAGTGCCATCCTGAC
>NW_012285280.1:0-20271 GCF_000151885.1 Dipodomys ordii | reverse complement strand
CTGAGTAGATAGGATTACAGCTGTATGCCACCAGTGCCTGGCTCTATCTTACTCTTTGCATCCTGAGTTCCTAAACACTTGTGACCTCTCTCAGAATTAAAAGAAAAAAAATTTCACCTGTTATTTTAGACAGAATGAGGCACTTTCAATATAGCTAGGATGCAGAGCACAGCTTCTTGGGAAAGATGGGTGCTGTGAATTTCTCTCTGGAGGGGTGTCTCTTCCTTGGGGAACGTGTAGAACCCTCCTTCCCGGAGAGCCTTAAGACTGTTCTAGGGTCCCCATATTCTGAGTACTCTATCTTATCGTTTGTACCTGTGCTCCCTAACACTGGTCACTTCTCCCAGAATTGGAAGAACAAAGTTTGGACTGTTTACTGTGGATAGTGCAAGGGACATTAAGCCCTGCTAAGATTCAGAGCACAGTTGACTCAGACAGATCATGCTTTCTATTTCTGCTAAGTTGCTTGTCTTGCTTTCGGGAAAAGTTGAGAGCACTCAGAACTTGCAGACCTTAATACAATTTTCTTTATGTTCTCCAAATTCTGAGTATTCTCTCTTGTTGTTTGCAACCTGTGGTCCCAAACCCTCCACAGCTCTCTCAAATTTGAAAGTCAAACGGATTGTCCACGGGATGGTGACACCAAGAGGTGCTTTGACTCATGTCAGGGTGCGCACAGGGGCTGCTAGTAACCGACTGATGTTGTCTATTTCTTTTCGGGAGTTGGTCTTTTCTTTGTCGACGGTATAGAGCATTCAGAACCTTGGCGCCATGAAACAATTTTTTTTTAAGTTCCCCAAATTCTCAGTGCTCTATCTTGTCGTTTTCATCCTGACCATCCTAACCCTGGTCAGCCCACCCTGAACTGCAAGGGAAAAATTCTGACTTGTTACTGTGGACAGTGTAAGAGGCTTGAAGCCCTGCTAGGCTGCAGACCGTTGTCGCCTGTGATAGAACCATGCTGTCTATTTCTCTTTAGTGGCTTGTATCTCCTTTGAGGAATTGTAGAGCCTTCAGAACTTGGGCAATATTGTTTACCTCACCAAAGGTCTGAGTGCTCTATGTTGGCGTTTACAACCTGAGATCTCAAAGACATTTCAACCCTCCCAGTGGTAAGGAGAAAAATGGAACCTGTGATTGTAGACAGGATGAGACACTTTCTCTCATGCTATTATGCAGACCAGAGCTTATCAGAAAATTGGTGCTGTCAATTTCTCTATAGAGGCCTGTGACTTCTATGGGGAAGGATTAAACCCTCATTGCTTGGGGGCCTTAAAACTGTTTTAAAGTCCCCATGTTCTGAGTGCTCCATCTTTTCTTGTTTTTAACTTTATTTATTTGTTCATTTATTTTTTTAGAAAACAATGTACAGAGGGGTTACAATTACATGTGCAAGATAATGAGTACATTTTTTATAAAGTATTGTAACGTCGTCTTTGTTTCCCATTCCAATCTTTTCCCATCCTCCTCCTTTCCTCCCCCACAGTCCTCCCCTTTCCCATACCCCCCACCACTCACAAACCAATGTTGTAAAGTTCGTTTTGCACATCGAATTTTTGCTATGGGTCCACCTGTATCCCTATGGAAAGGAATTGTTTTCCCCCTTCCCCTCCACAAATTATATCGACATGAAATACAGTGAACCAGTTGTTATAAAATGGTGGAGAGGCTTACAAAGTAAAAAAGAAATGATCTTATGAATGTGTCATAAACAATCACTTGAAAACAAATAAAAAACATTCGAATACATACCTTAGGGTTCATTTCATTAACATCACCTTATCTGACTTTCTCTGCTTTACTCAAACTTTTATTTGCATGCTGAACTCGCTAACACTGGTCAGTTCTCCCAGAATTGGAAGACAAAATTGGACTGGTTCCTGTGGATGGACAGTATTAGTGGCTTTCAGTCAAGTTATTATGCAGACCGGAGAAACCTGGGTTAGAAAGATGCAGTCTACTTGTATTTAGAGGCTTATCTCTCCTTTAAGGAAGATTTAGATCATTGAGAATTTGAGCCCTGAAAAACAATTTTTTTAAGGCGCCAAATTTCTGTGTTGCTCTATCTAGTCGTTGCATCCTGTGCTTCCAAACACTTTTCAGCTCTCCCAGAATTGCAAGGAATATAATTGGACCTGTTATTGTTGACAGTATATGGAACAGGAAGTCGATTTGCGCTTAGTGAGAAAGGTCGGTGCTGTCCTATATCTTTGGAGGCTTGTCTCTCCATTGGGGAAGGAGTAGAGCATCCTCACTTTGGGACCTTAAAACTGTTTTAAGGTCACCAACTTCAGAGTGCTCTCTAATGTCGTTTGCATCCTGAGCTGACTAACACAGATCAGCTCTCCCAAAATTGGATGAAACAAATTGGACTGGGCTCTGTGGACAGTGTGAGTGGCATTAAGCCCTGATGGATGCAGACCAGAGTTGCCTGGGCGAGAAAAATGCAGTTTATTGCTATTTAGCGGCTTTTCTCTCCTTTGGGGAAGGTGTAGAGCACTCAAAACTTGGGGACCTTAAAACAGTTGTTTTAAGGTCCACAGGTGCCCAAGTTTTGAGTGCTCTTTCTTGTTATTTGCATCCTGTGCTCCAAAAACCTCCTCAGTTCTCCCAAATATTTCAAAGAAATTTTTGACCTATGGCTGATGATACAGAGAGGGCCTGATAACCAAGCCAGGATCCACATAGGAGCTACTAGAGACTGAAATATGCTGTCTATTTCTCTTTTGTGTCTTGTCTCTTCATTATGGAAGGTGGAGAGTATTCACAACTGAGGCGACAAAAAACAGTTCTGTTTTAAGTTACCCAAGTTCTCAGGGCTCTATCTTGTCGTTTTCATCCTGAGCTCCCTAACACTGTTGAGCAATCCCAGAATTGCAAGGAAAAAATTGGCACTGGTTAATGGGGACAGTGTGAGGAGGTTGAAGCCCTGCTAGGATGCAGACCGAGGATGCCTGGGATAGACCGATGCTGTCTAACTCTCCTTACTGCCCTGTATTACCGTTGGGGAATATGTAGAGCATTTAGATCCTGGTCACCGTCAAACAATAATGTTTTAAGTCCCCGAAGTCTTGAGTGCTCTGTATACTTTTGTTTTGTTTTGTTTTGTTTTGTCGGTCGTGGGGCTTGAACTCTAGGCCTGGGCATTGTCCCTCAGCTCTTCAAGTCAAGGCGAGCACTCTACCTTGAACTATAGCGCCACTTCTGGTTTTCTGGTGGTTTATTGGAGATAGGTGTCTCACCTTCTCTCCTGCCCGGACTTGCTTGCAACCGTGTTCCTCAGATTTCACGCTCCTGAGTAGATAGCATTACAGCTGTGAGCCACCAGTGCCTGGCTCTATCTTACTCTTTGCATCCTGAGTTCCTAAACACTTGTGACCTCTCTCAGAATTAAAAGAAAAAAAATTTCACCTGTTATTTTAGAAAGAATGAGGCACTTGCATTATAGCTAAGATGCAGAGCAGAGCTTTTTCAATTTTTTTATTTTTATTTTTTTTAATTTTTTTTAATTGTGAACATTCTGTACAGAGGGGTTACATGGGAAAGATAATGAGTACATATCTATCTTATCAAGCATTGCAACGTCCTCCTTTGGTTACCCTTCACATCCCTTCCCAGACTCCCCCCGCCCCCCCACCCAATCCTCCCCTCCCCCACCAAAGTTGTAAAGTTCGTTTTCGACATGACAACTTGTACTTCTCATTGTTGCAATGGATCCACCTGTATCCTTAAACGACTTGTTTTTCCCAAAAGTATTTGATCACAAACCTTTCTTTGCAAGGAATCTTTTCACTGTTTTAGAAACATGTTCTAACAAGATTATCTCTAATGTTTAAACTTTTTGAGCAGCCAGAGAGCAAGATGATCTTTCTAAAAGTCATGATGGGTCCTTATTACTTCCAATTCACTAGCTCTCAAAGACTCCTCTGTTAGCTCCTATTCCTGTCTGGTTGTTCCTGGATGCCAGAGTAGAAAAGTAAGGGTTCCTGTTTCATTCTTTCCTCTGTTGCTTGAAAACAACATTATATGACATCATAAAACCTTGGCTTTTCCCTAAGAGCACTCTTGGACATCTTCAAAAACTTTTCTGCAGGTAATACTTGAGCTGACATAAGAACACACTGAATGTCACATTTGTTAAGTGTCAAATCATAATGAAATTGTGGAACCATAGTCAGAAAAGAATAATCCTACTGAAGCTGAGAAATGGCTTTGATGTAATAGATAAAAGGCCTTTTTGTTTCTTTTTGGCTTTCTCAGCTTTATCAATACTGGCATTGTTTATCAGGTAATTTGCTTTAATTGGATGGGGGATATGGGTGGAATTGGCTTGTACATGATGTGAACTATTATTACACCTTCTCAAATGAGGAAACCAAAAATGTCTTCAAATGTTGTGTGTGTCCTATGGAACAAAACTGTCATCTGACTGGGATTCATTGAACTGATAAATAATTGGACAATTAGTGGTTAAAAGGGACTGTCTAGCAAGTGCTTGGGTTTCATGCCTCTAACCCTAGCTACTTAGGAAGCTTAATCTGAGGATCATGGTTCGAAGCTAGTTTAGACAGATAAAGCCTCCAGAATTTACCTTAGATTAACCAGCAAAAAAGTTGGAACTTGAGGTATGGCTCAAGTTGTAGAGTGCCAGTTGTGAGCAGAAAACCTGAACTAGTGTGAGGCTCTGTGTTCAAGCCGAGGTGGTATAGGATGAATAGGAGAATGGTAGATTAAGACCCCAGGAAGTTGTAGTAAAATGTCCAGTTAACTTGGTGTGGTCTATTGCTGTAACAGGAACTTCCAATGAGGCATATCTTTCTGTATACATGGCTGTGCAGTTCCCTCCTACATGTGCTCAGAGCTTGCTCAAGTGACTTGCTGTGGCCGATGAAGTATCAGCAAGTACAAGCTGAGATCTGAAATGCACTCCTCCCCCCCACTCCAGGAATACTGTTACCTTAGACCAAGCCTCTGCCAGTCTCTGCCAGCCTCTGCCAGTCTCTGCCAGCCATTGCCAGCCACTGCCAACCTCTGAGCTGTGGCCAACCTACTTCCTGAGCCCTGCCTGGATAATGATGAGGGTAATGAGGACATTACACAGTTGATGTGTCCACGCTGTTTGTGAGGGGTTGCAGTGGTCATGGACGTAGGGGTGGAGTAGACAGACACTGGTGGAGAGGTGGAGATAACTCACAACATTTGTAAGCCGGCTTCTCCATGACCTCCAAGGAAGGGCTCCAGGGAAGTGGTGTAAACATCCAGAAACCAGGGCAGAAGGTGGAGTGGAGACTTGGACTAGAGTTTGCCGCACCAACTCTAAACCAAGCCCGTAATGCAGTTTAAAACATTAACTTGTTTGGAAAGACTCCACTGTGCATGTCACATGGGGAAGATCTTTAGTAATAATCTGAGGCAGCTGGAAAGGCCTAGGGTTAACAGGTGCACTGAAAAGCCACTTATAGTGTGTGGAGAGACCAGCTCTGGATCTGCAGGAAGACAGGGACTAAACCAGCCTCTGAGAAGGAGATCCAATTCACCACATGAGCTGATCTACCTCACCTCATGAGCCGCCCCGTCTGAGGACACTCCCTCTGACTCAGGCCTCCACAGTGATGGCTGGGCCAGCCTGGGGGCTGGGCCTACCCTGAGTCCAAGGAGTGCTCAGACCCCACCAGCCAGAAGGGGAGCCATGAGGCAGTTGCCGCGCACCCAGGACCACATCTGATTGAACTGTATGGAGGGTGGGACTGCCTGAGCTGCGTGCCGGGTTCCAGGACAGCAAGGCCTCCTAGTTCCCAGCTTTGCCAAGGCATTCTGCTCCTGCTAGTCATCCTGCCCTGGGAAGCTTGGCAGGCCGGGCCTGGCTCCGCCCCTGGCCCCAAGCTCAGCCCCCATGCCTGGCCCCGCCTACCTTAGCCTGTCCCACCAAGTCCAGGAAAGTAGAAGCTCACAGCTGGAGGTGGAGGGTGAGTCCGAGCCGCCATTCCTGCCTTGGAGGGCAGAGCCAGGTCTTGCAGGGTGAGTGGCCAGTGCTGCGTGCAATGAGGCATATCTTTCTGTATATATGGCTGTGCAGGGCACATCACAACTAGTCCCAGGGTAGAAGCCTCCCCCTCCCCCCAGCTCACCATGCCCCAGTGATCAGCCTGGATGTCTTGCCCCTCCAGGACACTCCCACCAGCATCTAACCCCCACCCCCATTGCTGCGTTTTGTGCAGTCCAGCTCCTGGCCAGGCCCCTGGCGAGGCTACAGGCGGCTATGCCCCAGCGTTTTCCTGGAGAAGCTCCTTGCACCTTGCACAGACCCGGCTGACACGGGTGGAAAGGATATGCATGTGCCCCGGAGGAGCAGGCCCTGGCATGGCTGTGCTCGGTCTTCACTGCCTGCTATGTGAACTGCTCAGGCCACCTGGTGCGCTGTGCTGTGAGCTGAGACTGTATCCCGCGGACACCAAGGCCATGTTCCAACACCTGGATTCCAACCGCTATGGAGCCATCAACTTCCAGGAGTTTGTGTGCTGCTTGCTAGGGCAGCAGAGGGCCGAGGGCTGGGCACGGGGTCGATGACCAGAACCACGACCACCACCACCATGAGGACAAGGAGTAGGGCTGAGGATGAGGAATGGGGAGCAGCCCTGATGTCCTGGGGAGCCCGGCAAGGCACGGTGGCCATGCTTGGCTGGACTTCCAGGGAAGACTGTGACCAAAGCCAGGTTCATTCCCAGGTGGCAGGTGGTGGTAGTGGTGGTGGTGGTGACTTTTGGGGTGCTCAGTCTTGGTCCCTCTCTGGGCCCCTTTCTCCTTCTTGCTTGGCTTTTCCCAGGAGAGGCTCCTGAGCTCTCAGAAGAGCCATGTAACAGGCTGACCCCTGGCAGTGCTGTTGGGACACAGGGATTCACAGCTCAGGCTTCAGCCCAGTGAGCCCACTTGGCATACTCCAGGTCAAAAGATCCTGACCAGTTAGGCAAGGAAACTTGGTTGTGCTTAGGCCCAGATTGTTCCCAAGTGCCCACTATACACCACCATTGTACACAGGTGTTCACGAGTTCCTACCACATGCCAGGCCTTTGTACACAGGTGTTCATGAGTGACCACCACACTCTGGTTTTAGGAACAGAAGAACTGGATTATTACACAATAGAATAAAATAACAAATCTCTGTCTATGAGAGAAATAATTTAATACCACATTTCTCATTTAGTTCCCAGGAGGGAAGGGATGCAAGCAGGCCAGACTATAGGACATCCAGGGAGGAAGGAGGAAGAAAAGTTTCAGCTTCATCTGTATCAATCCCTGTCTTGGAGTCAGGTCTCCAGTTGTTAGTTCTACTATTTATCCCCATACACACACACACACACACACCCTTATTCAGTTAATGCTGAGCAGGTTCTTCTGCTTGCTGTTTGGATTTTTAGTTGAAATTGTATTGAGCTGTTTTTGTTATTACTAAAATTGCAAAGAGAGTATATTGGCTAATGTTTTGCCTGAGTCTCAGAAAAGAACATCTTGTTCCCATGTGTGTCAGGGTACTTACTACTTACTGGCTTTGCACCCCACACACTTGTAAGGCAGGGAGTTCTCATTCCCAGACTGGAGGTTGGAGGGGGATGGAGGAGTTCTTCCTCTCTCCCAACTTCCAGTCTGGGGAGTATAGGGCTGTGGATATGGGTCTAGAGAAGGAGCAAGTAACTCATCCTGCCATAAGATGGCTTGTGTAGAGAAAGTGGGTGTGGCAGTTGATCTTTTCTATTTACAAATGAGATGAAACCCCTCCAGGGTGTAAGGAAAATGTAAACATGGCTGGACATTCTGCTCTTTCTTTGAATCATTTTTCAGCGGAACTTTGTCTAGCTAACTAATAATAATAATAATAATAATAATACTGTCTTTGAGGATTGATTCCAATAATCCTAGCTACTCAGGAGACTGAAATCTGATAATCATATTTCAAGCTAGGCTGGGAATAAAAGACCATGAAATTCTCATCTTTAATTAAATCCACAAAAATCTGGAAGAATTGTGGCTTTGCACAAAATAAGCAAGGGGACAGTGCTGGCACCAAAAAAAAAAACAACAAAAATATCATAACGCAGTTTTAGGACTGAAGTATTCATACTGTCCATATTTGTGTAAATAGGATCTTTTCATAGTTATCCAGTATAGGAACAGATAGTTAAACTTTAAATGATTATTGACTTTTTTATTTTTAAAGATCATTCCACCAATCAAGACTTCATATCATTGATAGAATTATTACTATCACTATGCCTTTCCAAAGGTTCATAGTTTATTACATTTAATGAGCACCAGTCTCACCTGGTGGACTTGTCTCCTAAGCCTCACCTTTCAATGTGAGATTAACAAGTACAATATTTGCTTTCCTGAACTTGTCAAAATAGAAAAGAACTCCACTTGAGTTGATTTACCTGAATTTACCATGGCAGCCATTGGCTATTTTGGTAAATTAGAGTGCTTTCACCCCATTTCCTGTTGTAGCTATTGGTCCACCTATCCTTTCAACCAAAAGTGGTTTTAAAAAGTCTTTTGTTATTGATAATGTTGTCATTATGTCATTAGTTCTGCAAACTTTGCTGAGTTACCTATTTATACCAGATACTATTTTAGCTACTGTTGTATGTTCTTGGGGACAAAAACAAAGATAAGATAAAGTACAGAGTATGGGTGCAACATTTCCCTGAAGTTTCACTAAAGAATATTTAAAGGCAATAGGGTTATTTGCAGGAAGTTGCGATATTGTGGACCCTCTTAAGTAGAAGTTTTTTTTCTGTATACAATACTGTGGCTTGATTTTAGAACCCTATGCTAACTATGCATGGGCTCTACCAGCCTTCAGCCTCTTCTGCTTCAGTGTTCTTTTTTCTCTTTTCTTCATTTATGACCTGGTGGTTCTGTACTTTAGCGGGGGTAACAGCCACATGTCACTAAACCTAGCTTTTTTTTGGGAGAAGTCTCAGGATTTTTTTGTGGTGTTGTTCAGATGGGATCTTGGGAGCTTTTTAATCTGACTGATGGAAATCTTGATTATCCCTATCTCTACCTAAATGTAGCTAGGATTCCAGATCTGAGCCACTTCACTGGTCCTTAAGTTTTTACCTATAACTACTTGTTCATTTTATTAAAAGTTACGGTGTGTGTGTGTGTGTGTGTGTGTGTGTGTGTGTGTGTGTGTGTGTGCATGCCAAAACTGTGGCTTAAACTCAAGGCCTGGGTGCTGTTCCTTAGCTTTTTAACTCAAGGCTGGCACTCGACCACTTGAGCCACAGCTCCACTTCTGGCTTACTGCTCTGTAATTGGAAATAAATTTCATGGACTTAATCCTGTCCCAAGTGGCTTCAAATAAAATCCTCCAGAATTCATCCTCCTGAGTGCAAAGGATGATAAGCATAATCTTAATGACTAGCAGGACTTGTTTTAACATAAAACATTGTGTCTTCTTCTGAGGCGAAAAGAGTCTGTCTAGGAGAGTGTACTTTGTTTCTTTGTTCCCCAACTCTTACCAGATAGCTCTCTGTCCCATGCCTGTCCAGTTTGAGAAGAGTGGTTGGCAGATTTGATTGTTTCCTTCTTGTAAGAGGTAAAGAATTGTCATTTTGACAGGATTTCTGCTTCAAAGATCATTAAATATGATTCAATACTGAATCATAATATTGAATGACTTTGGATTAAATTCTCTAATCTCCAATAACTGTGAGATTATCGAAGAAATAAAATCATGTAGTAAGAGTTGAAAATGGCATTTGTGATGTGTGTCAATACATTCTTCAATTTGGATTTCTTAGGAAATCAAGGACTGCTTTCTTCAGGCTGGTGAGGGAAGTGGCCTAGAAGGCATGGGACCTGTCACCTTACATTTTGCAGGTGTAGATGGTCTACATGCTCAGTTTGGGCTTACCACTTCTTGTTGAGCCAGAATCAGAGTTTCCTTATTCTGTCTGCCAGATGAGACAGAATGCCGGATGGAAAGGGATACCAGTTCAAGCGAACTTCTGGAAATAGGAATTGTGTTCTGGAGGGTGATGTAGGGAGGCAAGAGAGCAAACTTGCAATGCAGCCTAGCTCATGTCTGGCTCCTGCGTCTTTATCTTGGTGAAAGGGAGTTTTGTACATAGTAAGTATTCAGCAGATGTTTGCTGAGTGAATCAAATAGTCTATACTCTTGGATTCTTTTCTTCTGTTACTGGATGAATTGTTCCTTTGGCTTCCCAGTTTATATGAAAAACCAAATATCCTTGAGATTCATGTATAAAAGGCATTTTTATGAAATCTCACAAACAAGGAGTTTTATGAAGAATTCATTTTTTGTGACAGAATGAAGCAAGAAGAAGTAGACAAAAGGAGGCCATGAAGATAGTGGCCCTTGAATATGACCTTTATACTTTCTGAGCTGGAAGACTATCTCTAGCGACTCCTAATCTTTAGAAAATGCTTCTAGATGGGTAAAATGAGTCAGGTCTATTCAAAATGTATATAACCTTCAGGACACCCTTTGTCTGGACATGCTGTTAATTCTTTCTGCCTCTTTATCTGTTGTAAAGAATTCAGAACAAAGCCTTTTGATCATCTCAAAGAAGGCATATTTAGATAGCCTCTTTATGTCTCCTAACTTGCCTAATTTCCACCAGCCCTGAACTACATCCTCAGCACTGGAGAAAATAAACTTAATCAACTAATCAGCCAGCCAGCCAACCAGTCAACAGGTCAGCCAACCATTCAGCCAACAAAACAATTTAATTGAGAAGAATCAATGAGTCTAACTCTGCCAATAGAAGAGATGACTGAACTCAAGGGGAAAGGCTTAACAATTGTAAATCGGTTCCACTCAGTTGTGATATTTGAAAAACAAAACAGCAGAAGCTAAGTTTCCTTAGTGGTCAGGGTTTCTTAGTATTTCTTCTTGGTTTCCTTGTTAGGCATTTCTAATGGGGAAAGGACTGAAGGAGCACTTCCTTGTTAATCACTTTCTGTGTTGTCACTTCTCTTCTCTTTTTGGCTTGCTTAATTTACATGACTTGGCAAAATGGTAATGGAAAAGAGTGATGGAGGAAAAAGAAGACACAAACCCAACAAGGAATAACCGAGGGAGGGGCTGCGTAGTGAGAAGGAGCCAAAGACTGATTAGCAGAATGTTGGACATAAAGAGAGACAGGCTCATTGATTCCATCTTGCCTCAGTTTACCCCATCTTCCACCTAGTGAGCTTTTGGCTTTGACCCATGTTGAGATGATAGAAGTAAATCTACTTTTCTCTCTTTGGTCTCCACAGGTGAGTATTTCAGGATTCAGACTGTGGTTGTAGAGTTAAAAGATAAATGTATATTTTAATGCGCATGTACTGTAATATTTAATTCTTTCCCAGGGAGATACTTATTCCAGCCTTGAATCCCAAGGGTGTCTTGCACTCCAGTCCTGGGTGAGGTTTAAGAGTAGTTTTGATGATGGATTTTAATACCAGATTTCTGGGGGTATCTGTGCCTTTTCTGGATCTGAACCATGAACCAGTATTCTGCCCTCTCCTTTACATTTCTGCTGATGTCTATATCTGTCTATAGATATCTGTATCTGTATCTATAGCTATCTATATATAGCTATATGTAGGTATCTATAGATATAGACATGGGTAGACATAGACATAGATATAGACACAGGCAGAAATATATATTTCTTTGAACTTTTAAACTGTTGCTGTTCTTACTCTAATAAATATTCTACTATAATCATGTATATCATTGCCCTGCTGAATGAGAGAAGCAGTGTGTTAAAAACTACAGCTCTACTTTTAACCTTTTGAGTTCCTGGGGCCTTTTCACTATGTGCATAGCTTAGATTTTATAGTCTGTACTTGCTGGTAGTAGTCATTTTGGATTCTAATATTTGAGTGCAATCTCTTATGGCTGTATATGGATTGTGACCTACTCTTACCCTCAGATCTTACTGTCCAGAGCTTTATTCTCAGAATCTAAAGAGAGATGCTTATTTTGCTCTTACAGTTTAGTCAAAAAGGAAATAAGCGGCTGGGTGCCAGTGGCTCACGCCTGTAACCCTAGCTACTCAGGAGGCTGAGATTTGAGGATCATAGGTCAAAGCCAGCCAGGGCAAGGAAGTCCATGAGAACCAATAGAAAACCAAAAGTGGTGCTGTGGCTCAAGTGGTAGAGTGCTCACCTTGAGCTGAAGAGTACAGGCCCAGAGTTCAAACCCCGGGAACAACAACAACAACAAAGGAAATAAACTTTAAACTAAGTGTCTTTGAGACTATAAGAACTACAGACACTTATCTAGGTTTCCTTTTTTTCCATTTGAATTTGTTCATTCAGCACTATGGAATGCAAATAATGATCCTGGCACTATAACATACCAGTAAGTAAAAGAGACTAAATTTATACCTTAACAAGGCACATAACAGCAAGGATAATATTAAACACAGTGGATATTAGGATTATGGAGGAAGAACAACAAAGTTTAGGGGTGAGAAAAGGCTTTCCCTTCTTGTGTGTGTTTTCTGATATGGGGGCCTGAAGTCAGGGCCTTGTGTTTGATCAGCTTTTTTGTTTGGCTGGCACTCTACCACTTGAGCCACATCTCCAGAACAGCTTTTTGTTGATTAAGTAGATATGGGAGTCTCAGACTTTTCTTCCCTGCCTGTATTCAAATTGCAATCCTCAGAGCTCAGCCTCCTCAGTAGCTAGGATTACAGGTGTGAGCCACTGGAGCCCAACTTCTCCTTGTATCTTAATGGAGAAGTTGACCTTAGGAATGTCTATAGGTAAGAGTTGTATTATTTTGGGCCATAAGAGCCCACAATAAAACCGAGGAAGTAAGAAATAAAGTCATATGCTCAGGGAACTGCACACTGTTTACCAATAGGTCTGGTATATTAGAAGCTCTGAGTATCTGCTGAATGACTGACTGGATTCTTGCTGGAGTGAGGGGTGGTGGAGGTGAGGACCACAGCAGCCACATTGGCAAGTCTGGCAGCCATTGAGAACCTGCTGCATTGGCTTTTTTTCTGCTGGCCCAAATCTTGTTCATGTTCTTATTCTTATTGTGGATGGTATATGCAAGAATTGTTTTTCCAGGTCAGTGGGCATCTCTCCTCTCATGTAGGAACAGGCAACTTGTTTCTGTGATTCTGCCACACCTCAGGGACTTATAGTAATCTGATTGATTGGGAGCCAACTGTAAAGCTCGTCTTACAGAGAATGGAGTCATTATTTTCCTTGGCAAGATCAGTTGCAGTCTGGCTACTCCAATCTTAATTTAGAGCATCCCTGTGCTTTCTAAGGGAGCCTGGAAACCCAGGCTGCTAGAGTCCCACAATCCTTTCCAATTCCATGGGCTTCTAACTGGCAGGTGACTGCCTTGATCAGCCTAGGGCCTGTGGGGGGGTGGCTTTGCAACCCTGTTCATCCCTTCGAAAGAACCCTTGTCTTCCCTGTGACCCCCAAGTCTGCCTCTCAGCCGCCTACAGGAAATGTTTGGACACTGCCCGGCCTCCGTAGTTCCTCTTCTCCAGCAGGTGGTTCTGGTCCTTTTGCTCCTCTCACCCCACCCCCACCCCCTCCCCCCACCCATGTTAAGATGCTCACTTCACCCATGGACCTTGGACCTCTCTTCAGTGCTGCCTCAAAACCCACTGGGAAAATAAACCTTCTCAGCTCACTAGGCTGCTGTGCCAGGCCCGCCCCGGCCCCACCCCCACCCTTGCTGCTGCCGCCCTCCTAGGTTTTCTTTTAACATAAACTTTTCTCCCAAATTATACCTCAAATTCATGGTTCTATTAGTCTTCTCATATTAAGCATTCAACATCTTTACTATTATCATCCTTTTAGCCTGGATTACTTCATCTTTTCCATCACCTCCATCCTGCTGTTCTACTTTGAATAGACAGGTGGATCGATGAAAGATTCACTGTATTTTTTATCAGTTGTGGGCTTGAATTTAGGATCTGGGTGCCATTCTCAAGCTCTTTTTACTCAAGGCTAGCACTCTACCACTCTGAGCCACAACTCCATTTCCAGTTTGCTTGTGGCTAGTTGGAGATAAGACTAGTTGGACTTTCCTGCTCAGGCTAGCTTTGAACTGTGATCTTCAAATCTCAGCCTCCTGAGTAGCTAGGATTACAGATATGAACCTCCAGTGCCTGGCTTGAAAAGTTGGAGATCTACTTACTCTTTCTAGCATTAGAGGGTAGATAAAGTCATCATCACTGCATCACACATAACTATGTACAATATAGGTGGCACTTGAATATAGGATGCAGTTAGAATGAAGTAATGGTATGAAATAACTTATCCTGAGTTCAGATTGCATCTTTCCACTGTACTAATTTTGCATCAGGTAACAAAATGGAAAGTAAACACTAACTCCCAGTGGAAAATTGTGGTGGTGAAATCTCTCTATGATGTTTAGCATTTCCTTGGAATCATTTTTTGAACAAGTTCATAGCTTCATCTTGTAAGGATTCAGTATCTTCTAAGTCAAATTTTCTTATACTCTCTTGATTATAAAAGGAGGAAATCTAATTTTAACCCTTGTTCATTTCCCCTTATAAAATTAGGATAGCTGATTCTATACTACCAACAGAGTTATCTAATTCTTTTTCTGGTTCACTATTTTTTGGTTAGTCGTGGGGCTTGAACACTGGGTGTGGGTGCTGTCCCTATACTCTTCAGCTCAAGGAGAGTGCTCTACCTTTTTGAGCCACAGTGCCCCTTCCAGTTTTCTGGTGGTTTATTGGAGATAAGAGTCTCAAGGGCTTTTCCTGCCGGGGCTGGTTTTAAACCATGATCATCATGAACCCTGATCCTCAGATCTCAGCCTCCTGAGTAGCTAGGATTACAGGCATGAGACATTGACACCCAGCCTGATTCACTCTTGACATTGAACTCAACGTAGAACTGACCTTGACCTCAACCTTTTTAAATACTTAGGAGTCCCTGGTACCGGAAAGACTTAGGATGCAGAATAACAAGTAGAACAGCGATGCTCTCCTTGCATACCACAGTTTGGATACTCTTGGACACATCTCTGATTATTCTCAAATGTGACATCAAAGACACGTCAGGATGCTTACCTTTGTGTTGGAGGGTTTTTGTTCTAATAATAATCTAAGACAAAATAGTAAAAGCACATCCTGATTTCTCTTTATGACTCCTGCATTTCAGTTTTGCTTGCACAGTTTCCAACCTTGTATTTGTGTTTGTATGGCATTGTGAGTGTTGTCACAGGCTAAGAAAGATGACAAGAAGGAACACTTGGTGCAGGCCTGATGTATTCTCATAAACTGAGAAAAGCACGAAGGGTTGAATTTTCTGTGGTATCCATAGGAAATTGATGAGAGGAATGTGTTTTCTCTGTGGCAGTGTGCTTCAGAAAGTCACCTGCAAACTGCCAGTGCCATCCTGACATTGCCATTGTAACGTTTGTCAAGTTAGTTGGACACTGCTAATTCCAACTGCACTGATTTTTATAAATGTGTATTGGCTATACGGCGTAAAGATTTTGTATTTGGTTATTTGTTCATTGAAAAGAAATGTGATAGAAAATTAAGCCAACTCTGCAACTTTAGGAGATACTTCCTTTCATAAGTTTTACATGTTTATCAGGGATAAGAGCTATTCTTCTAAAGGGACTTGAAGTCTTCAAGAACTGTATAGATTTGACATTAGTCAAATTTTTGTCCAGCTGTATCATCTCCATAAATTGTGGAACATGTTTTTCTTCAGCTATGAAATCATAAATAAAGAAGGTATCTCTTCTCTTCCCCCAGAAACTCTTGTTTCATTTGCTGTTTCTGTTCATTCATTCATTAATTCATTTCCTTGCTTAAATTCGTGTGTGTGTGTGTGTGTGTGTGTGTGTGTATCTACTATGAACCTGGTAATGTACCAGACACTGAGTCCTTAAAAACAGTATCCTGTGAAAGGTCAAAATTTGAGTGGGATGATGGTGGCTCACAGCTGTAATCCTAGTTACTCAAGAGGTTGAGATCTGAGGACTGTGGTTTGAAGCCAACCTGGGCAGAAAAGTCCATGAGACTCTTATCTCCATTTAATCAGAGAAAAGCCAGAGTGGTGCTGTAGCTCACGGGGTAGAATGCAAAACCTTAAGGACAATGCCCAGGCCCAGAGTTCAATGTCTAGGAAGGGTGGAGGGGGCAAAAGAAAAGAAAAAAAAGAAAAATTGCCTGGAAATTTTCTCTCTATCCAGAAGGTGAAAACAGCCAGGATACCAAGTGGGATGAATCACAGGAGGGTATGGCTTGGCCCAGCACTTACTGGTGATGAGGAATCAGGCAAGATCAGCTGATTTTAGAGTGTCTTTCTTCCTATAGAAGAGAAAAGGCAACTTCTCTCTTCTCTGACCCAGCCACCTTTCCCTATCTTCCTGTGGTGGCTGAAGAGTTCCCTTGAGAAGATTTCACCACCTGTGGGCTGCACTTGGTGAAGTGGAGCTGGATAGGGCTTATGCACCTGAAGGCTAGGGACAATTGCCCTTTGCCTGTGCCAGGAATAATCTCCAACTCAATACAGTTCTGCTACTTCTCGGCTCAGGAGAGCCTGCTGCCTTGAAGGAGATAAAACTGCTGCTGTCAATGATGTCTGACTTTAAGGGGGATATTTCTAAGTTTATATATGCTGTGAAAGTCCAGTGAAGAGGCTATGAAAGGGCATTTCTTGTTGCCAACTCCAGTTCCTACCTGTGAGCATGTTCTGTAGACTCACATGTCCTGGATGGTCCCATTTTGAAGATCTCAATTGGTCTGAGCTTCTTTTCCAGACTGACTTAAAACTTGAGTGGATCTGCTTTCCTCTTGCAAGGGTGGGTTAAAAATTTTTAAGCAGACTTTCTGTGTCTTTGCTATTGTTTTTGTTTTTTTGAAATATTGTCTGGCTTGCAGAATTACTTTGAACAAGCTCAACAAATGTTTCTTTTTGTCTTTTTTTGTCGGTCGTGGGGCTTGAACTCTGGGCCTGAGCACTGTCCCTCAGCTCTTCAGCTCAAGGCTAGTGCTCTACCACATGAGCTACAGTGCCACTTCCGGTTTTCTGGTGGTTTATTGAAGATAAGAATTTCACGGACTTTTCCTGCCCGGGCTGGCTTTGAACCGCAATCCTCAGATCTCAGCCTCCTGAGTAGCTAGGATTACAGGCATGAGCCACCAGCTTCAACAAATGTTGTAAAATATTTTCTGCTCTAAGTTTTGCTGCCTTACTTAATTGGTATATCTTTGGGAAGCCAGCCTAAGGAAAATTGCCAGACCCTTTCTGGAGTATAAACTAAAATAAAAAGGGAAAGGATCATGGGTTAGCAAGTGATAGATCACTAGCTCTTAGCAGGGAGTTCTCCATCCTGGAATCTGAAATGGTAAAAGTATAGTTACATGGTTGGTTGCCTGGAGCAACAGGCAAAAGCTCTGGCAGAAGACTCCAGAGAGGCTGGAGAAGTACCCATGAGTACTGATCTCAGCAGCCATGGCAGACTGCACCTTTTCATACATGATATGTTACTCTGTAATTCGTAACTTTTGTAACCAAGAGTTGCAATCTCCTCTGGATTGAGTTGGAATAATTCCAGAACCACCAGCTCATATTTGTTTATGAAGGGATTGTCTCAGGATCTTCCTGTGTCATCTTCTCTGACAGAGACATCATTTGCTAGCATGAGTGTTTGGGATGCAGAATACTTTTCTTATATTCCTCGGAGTTCTGTTGGCCTAGTACCTGCTTCTCACTGTTGCTTGTTTAGCTGGAGATGCAAATGTAGAAAGGAAGGAAGGAAGGAAGGAAGGAAGGAAGGAAGGAAGGAAGGAAGGAAGGAAGGAAGGAAGGAAGGAAGGAATCACAGTGCTGGAATCTCTCTTCTAATATAACGGATAAATTCAGAGAAAAACAAATATTATGCAAGCACAGAGCAGAGGAAAAAAGCACAGACCTCTCAGTGTATGTATAATTCTCTAACCATAAGATTCAAACAGAGATAATCCAGATGAAACACCAGAACCATAAGGAAGTCATGTAAGATTCTTCGCATAGAAAACAAAACAGTCTGAAATACCTGTACATAATTGACTAACTGAAAATAAATAGGGTTATTTGTTTTCCTGAAGTGAAATGAGCTTGAGAGAAAGTGGTGTGTGGGTTGAAATTGTTTAGTTATAGTGACAAGGACAGGGTATGCAAAGATAGGAGAAAACAAGTAGACAGTCTGTGCCTGGAGGGAAAGCATGGCACTAGCTCTGCTTCTTACTTACAGAGCAGTTGGCTATATTCATATCCCTGCATTGTTTGGCTGTGACATCGAGAGACAGAATAAGATACCTGGCAAAACACAGGAGAGTGTCATTTCTACGTTAGTGTCTCTCACCTGCTAACCTGGGGAAGGAGCTGACAAACGCCCCAGGAACCTGCATTAGGCTAGAGAGGCCCTGACATTGTAGGGAGTTACAGCAAGGTACAGACAGACTGCCTTTGGTTCTGTGTACATGTATTTGTGCATTATCAATGTGTATATAGACGTGTGTGTGTGTGTGTGTGTGTGTGTGTGTGTGTTTGTGTGTGTGTGTGTGTTGGCTTAAAGGGAAATGTATCAGCTGCCTCCTAAGAAAATATCGTGAGTACATTCTCTTTTGATTAATAAAGTCCACTGATCTATTAGGCAGGTTGTCTAATTTTTAACTGTATTTGGAAACATTTTCATATGTGTGTACCATAATAGCCACTGTCTGGAGTTAAAATATGATAGTTTAGGTGAACATCTGAGGCTTTAGAAAGTGGCCTGGTCTACTGAATAATACTTGAATGCTTTAAATTCAGCAACAACTAGTGTTCTCTTGTATCTTCGGGGTGTTGGCAATGCCATCTTTCTTGTCAGGGTGGTACATTCGTTTACATGTGATTAAAAAGTGAAATGACTTCAGCCACTTGCACTAGAGTTCCTCAGAGAAATGTAACCAATAATTGATGTGTGCATGCATATGCATGTGCATGTGCACACACATGTAATACATATACAAACATATATTACATAGGATCAGGTTGATGTTAAGGGATTGACACACGATTGTGGAGCTACAGGGGAAGATGACAGGCTGGAAACCCAGAGACTGCAGATAGGGAGAAAAAAGGCTGTTTGTGCTCATTTCTATAATCTCAGCATTGGGAGGAAGTGACTGGAGGATTATGATTAGTAGTCAGCCCAGACAAAATGTTTACAAAGCTCAAACTCAACATCTGGCACGGTGGTATATTGCTGCTATTCCACCTATATGAGAAATATAAATAGGAGGGCTAATGTCTAGACTGGCCTGGGGGAAAAAACAAAGATCTATTCTTTAAAAATGCCAAAATCTGGGGGCATTTCTCAAAAAATGTAGAGTGTCTGCCTAGTCAGCACAAATACTTAAGTTCAAATGCTGAAAAAAGCAACTACAATAAAAATCCCACACAATCACAAAAAGCCACCATAAAAAATCTGCAGGCTTCCTCAGGGAGGTCAGAGTTCAGTCTGTTCTGTTTGGGCCGTCTCTCTTAGATGAGCATTGCCTGCGTACAGAGCGTCATTTGCTGTACTCAGAGTCTCTGGATTTAAAGGCTAATGCTTCTCACTAACGTACCTAAGAATTGAAACAAATAACTAGGTACCATAGCTTAGCTCAGTTGACTATATATAAAAGTAGCTTAGAAAGTTACTGAGAGACATTATTAGATAGCATGGAGTTTGAGAACACTCTGTTGTGGAGGTCAGTTTCACAAAATTCAGAAATGATTTTAGCAGGAAAATTCCAAATTATTTATATTCGAAAAAAATCCTTATACATTGTCTCTTTTCCCACCTTCCCCCAGATCCATGTTCCTTCAAATGACTAAACACTCCAAAACACTGTGCCTAATTTCTGTAGTTGCTTTAAAATTTGGAACATTTTTCTCTCTATCAAGAAAAGGCTGGCCTACCTCTGTATATGGCTCTGAAGTCCCACCTAGAAGAGAGGCTATTATTTATTCCTGCTTCCAGGAATCATTACCCAGTGAGCTCAGTCTTCATAAAAATATACATGACTCCAATCTAAGCATCCCTCAGAGAAGGTCCTTTGGATATGGATAGCTTTGACCATTTGTCAAGTCCTTCCAGCCATTCCCATGACTGTATGTTCCCAGGCAAACTAGCTTCTTGCTGGCTTGCTTCTTTTCCTCATCTCCTTCCATCTCCTTCTTTTCTTTCCTCCTTCCTTTTTATGTGAAATAAACACACTG
>NW_012285279.1:0-2621 GCF_000151885.1 Dipodomys ordii | reverse complement strand
TCAGATTTACCTGAATTTACCATGGCAGCCATTGGCTATTTTGGTAAATTAGAGTGCTTTCACCCCATTTCCTGTTGTAGCTATTGGTCCACCTATCCTTTCAACCAAAAGTGGTTTTAAAAAGTCTTTTGTTATTGATAATGTTGTCATTATGTCATTAGTTCTGCAAACTTTGCTGAGTTACCTATTTATACCAGATACTATTTTAGCTACTGTTGTATGTTCTTGGGGACAAAAACAAAGATAAGATAAAGTACAGAGTATGGGTGCAACATTTCCCTGAAGTTTCACTAAAGAATATTTAAAGGCAATAGGGTTATTTGCAGGAAGTTGCGATATTGTGGACCCTCTTAAGTAGAAGTTTTTTTTTCTGTATACAATACTGTGGCTTGATTTTAGAACCCTATGCTAACTATGCATGGGCTCTACCAGCCTTCAGCCTCTTCTGCTTCAGTGTTCTTTTTTTCTCTTTTCTTCATTTATGACCTGGTGGTTCTGTACTTTAGCGGGGGTAACAGCCACATGTCACTAAACCTAGCTTTTTTTGGGGGAGAAGAAGTCTCAGGATTTTTTTGTGGTGTTGTTCAGATGGGATCTTGGGAGCTTTTTAATCTGACTGATGGAAATCTTGATTATCCCTATCTCTACCTAAATGTAGCTAGGATTCCAGATCTGAGCCACTTCACTGGTCCTTAAGTTTTTACCTATAACTACTTGTTCATTTTATTAAAAGTTAGGGTGTGTGTGTGTGTGTGTGTGTGTGTGTGTGTGTGTGTGTGTGTGCATGCCAAAACTGTGGCTTAAACTCAAGGCCTGGGTGCTGTTCCTTAGCTTTTTAACTCAAGGCTGGCACTCGACCACTTGAGCCACAGCTCCACTTCTGGCTTACTGCTCTGTAATTGGAAATAAATTTCATGGACTTAATCCTGTCCCAAGTGGCTTCAAATAAAATCCTCCAGAATTCATCCTCCTGAGTGCAAAGGATGATAAGCATAATCTTAATGACTAGCAGGACTTGTTTTAACATAAAACATTGTGTCTTCTTCTGAGGCGAAAAGAGTCTGTCTAGGAGAGTGTACTTTGTTTCTTTGTTCCCCAACTCTTACCAGATAGCTCTCTGTCCCATGCCTGTCCAGTTTGAGAAGAGTGGTTGGCAGATTTGATTGTTTCCTTCTTGTAAGAGGTAAAGAATTGTCATTTTGACAGGATTTCTGCTTCAAAGATCATTAAATATGATTCAATACTGAATCATAATATTGAATGAATTTGGATTAAATTCTCTAATCTCCAATAACTGTGAGATTATCGAAGAAATAAAATCATGTAGTAAGAGTTGAAAATGGCATTTGTGATGTGTGTCAATACATTCTTCAATTTGGATTTCTTAGGAAATCAAGGACTGCTTTCTTCAGGCAGGTGAGAGAAGTGGCCTAGAAGGCATGGGACCTGTCACCTTACATTTTGCAGGTGTAGATGGTCTACATGCTCAGTTTGGGCTTACCACTTCTTGTTGAGCCAGAATCAGATTTTCCTTATTCTGTCTGCCAGATGAGACAGAAAGCCGGATGGAAAGGGATACCAGTTCAAGCGAACTTCTGGAAATAGGAATTGTGTTCTGGAGGGTGATGTAGGGAGGCAAGAGAGCAAACTTGCAATGCAGCCTAGCTCATGTCTGGCTCCTGCGTCTTTATCTTGGTGAAAGGGAGTTTTGTACATAGTAAGTATTCAGCAGATGTTTGCTGAGTGAATCAAATAGTCTATACTCTTGGATTCGTTTTTTCTGTTACTGGATGAATTGTTCCTTTGGCTTCCCAGTTTATATGAAAAACCAAATATCCTTGAGATTCATGTATAAAAGGCATTTTTATGAAATCTCACAAACAAGGAGTTTTATGAAGAATTCATTTTTTGTGACAGAATGAAGCAAGAAGAAGTAGACAAAAGGAGGCCATGAAGATAGTGGCCCTTGACTATGATCTTTATACTTTCTGAGCTGGAAGACTATCTCTAGCGACTCCTAATCTTTAGAAAATGCTTCTAGATGGGTAAAATGAGTCAGGTCTATTCAAAATGTATATAACCTGCAGGACACCCTTTGTCTGGACATGCTGTTAATTCTTTCTGCCTCTTTATCTGTTGTAAAGACTTCAGAGCAAAGCCTTTTGATCATCTCAAAGAAGGCATATTTAGATAGCCTCTTTATGTCTCCTAACTTGCCTAATTTCCACCAGCCCTGAACTACATCCTCAGCACTGGAGAAAATAAACCTAATCAACTAATCAGCCAGCCAGCCAGTCAACAGGTCAGCCAACCATTCAGCCAACAAAACAATTTAATTGAGAAGAATCAATATTATGCATGTGCAAACTGTATATATTAGCTCAGTCTACCTCTGCCAATAGAAGAGATGACTAAACTCAAGGGGAAAGGCTTAACAATTGTAAATCAGTTCCACTCAGTTGTGATATTTGAAAAACAAAATAGCTCCCTCCCCCTCCAACCTCCAGTCTGGGAGTGAGAACTCCCTGTCTTACAAGTGTGTGGGGTGCAAAGCCAGTAAGTAGTAAGTATCCTGACACACATGGGAACAAGATGTTCTTTTCTGAGACTCAGGCAAAACA
>NW_012285278.1:0-2096 GCF_000151885.1 Dipodomys ordii | reverse complement strand
TTTTGCAGGTGTAGATGGTCTACATGCTCAGTTTGGGCTTACAACTTCTTGTTGAGCCAGAATCAGAGTTTCCTTATTCTGTCTGCCAGATGAGACAGAATGCCGGATGGAAAGGGATACCAGTTCAAGCGAACTTCTGGAAATAGGAATTGTGTTCTGGAGGGTGATGTAGGGAGGCAAGAGAGCAAACTTGCAATGCAGCCTAGCTCATGTCTGGCTCCTGCGTCTTTATCTTGGTGAAAGGGAGTTTTGTACATAGTAAGTATTCAGCAGATGTTTGCTGAGTGAATCAAATAGTCTATACTCTTGGATTCTTTTCTTCTGTTACTGGATGAATTGTTCCTTTGGCTTCCCAGTTTATATGAAAAACCAAATATCCTTGAGATTCATGTATAAAAGGCATTTTTATGAAATCTCACAAACAAGGAGTTTTATGAAGAATTCATTTTTTGTGACAGAATGAAGCAAGAAGAAGTAGACAAAAGGAGGCCATGAAGATAGTGGCCCTTGAATATGATCTTTATACTTTCTGAGCTGGAAGACTATCTCTAGCGACTCCTAATCTTTAGAAAATGCTTCTAGATGGGTAAAATGAGTCAGGTCTATTCAAAATGTATATAACCTTCAGGACACCCTTTGTCTGGACATGCTGTTAATTCTTTCTGCCTCTTTATATGTTGTAAAGAATTCAGAACAAAGCCTTTTGATCATCTCAAAGAAGGCATATTTAGATAGCCTCTTTATGTCTCCTAACTTGCCTAATTTCCACCAGCCCTGAACTACATCCTCAGCACTGGAGAAAATAAACTTAATCAACTAATCAGCCAGCCAACCAGTCAACAGGTCAGCCAACCATTCAGCCAACAAAACAATTTAATTGAGAAGAATCAATATTATGCATGTGCAAACTGTATATATTAGCTCAGTCTACCTCTGCCAATAGAAGAGATGACTAAACTCAAGGGGAAAGGCTTAACAATTGTAAATCGGTTCCACTCAGTTGTGATATTTGAAAAACAAAATAGCAGAAGCTAAGTTTCCTTAGTGGTCAGGGTTTCTTAGTATTTCTTCTTGGTTTCCTTGTTAGGCATTTCTAATGGGGAAAGGACTGAAGGAGCACTTTCTTGTTAATCACTTTCTGTGTTGTCACTTCTCTTCTCTTTTTTGGCTTGCTTAATTTACATGACTTGGCAAAATGGTAATGGAAAAGAGTGATGGAGGAAAAAGAAGACACAAACCCAACAAGGAAAAACAGAGGGAGGGGCTGCGTAGTGAGAAGGAGCCAAAGACTGATTAGCAGAATGTTGGACATAAAGAGAGACAGGCTCATTGATTCCATCTTGCCTCAGTTTACCCCATCTTCCACCTAGTGAGTTTTTGGCTTTGACCCATGTTGAGATGATAGAAGTAAATCTACTTTTCTCTCTTTGGTCTCCACAGGTGAGTATTTCAGAATTCAGACTGTGGTTGTAGAGTTAAAAGATAAATGCATATTTTAATGCGCATGTACTGTAATATTTAATTCTTTCCCAAGGAGATACTTATTCCAGCCTTGAATCCCAAGGGTGTCTTGCACTCCAGTCCTGGGTGAGGTTTAAGAGTAGTTTTGATGATGGATTTTAATACCAGATTTCTGGGGGTATCTGTGCCTTTTCTGGATCTGAACCATGAACCAGTATTCTGCCCTCTCCTTTACATTTCTGCTGATGTCTATATCTGTCTATAGATATCTGTATCTCTATCTATAGCTATCTATATATAGCTATATGTAGGTATCTATAGATATAGACATGGGTAGACATAGACATAGATATAGACACAGGCAGAAATATATATTTCTTTGAACTTTTAAACTGTTGCTGTTCTTACTCTAATAAATATTCCACTATAATCATGTATATCATTGCCCTGCTGAATGAGAGAAGCAGTGTGTTAAAAACTACAGCTCTACTTTTAACCTTTTGAGTTCCTGGGGCCTTTTCACTATGTGCATAGCTTAGATTTTATAGTCTGTACTTGCTGGTAGTAGTCATTTTGGATTCTAATATTTGAGTGCAATCTCTTATGGCTGTAGATGGATTGTGACCTACTCTTAC
>NW_012285277.1:0-1318 GCF_000151885.1 Dipodomys ordii | reverse complement strand
AGTTGAAAATGGCATTGTGATGTGTGTCAATACATCTCAATTTGGATTCTAGGAAATCAAGGACTGCTTTCTTCAGGCTGGTGAGGGAAGTGGCTAGAAGGCATGGGACCTGTCACTTTACATTTTGCAGGTGTAGATGGTCTACATGCTCAGTTTGGGCTTACCACTTCTTGTTGAGCCAGAATCAGAGTTTCCTTATTCTGTCTGCCAGATGAGACAGAATGCCGGATGGAAAGGGATACCAGTTCAAGCGAACTTCTGGAAATAGGAATTGTGCTCTGGAGGGTGATGTAGGGAGGCAAGAGAGCAAACTTGCAATGCAGCCTAGCTCATGTCTGGCTCCTGCGTCTTTATCTTGGTGAAAGGGAGTTTTGTACATAGTAAGTATTCAGCAGATGTTTGCTGAGTGAATCAAATAGTCTATACTCTTGGATTCTTTTCTTCTGTTACTGGATGAATTGTTCCTTTGGCTTCCCAGTTTATATGAAAAACCAAATATCCTTGAGATTCATGTATAAAAGGCATTTTTATGAAATCTCACAAACAAGGAGTTTTATGAAGAATTCATTTTTTGTGACAGAATGAAGCAAGAAGAAGTAGACAAAAGGAGGCCATGAAGATAGTGGCCCTTGAATATGATCTTTATACTTTCTGAGCTGGAAGACTATCTCTAGCGACTCCTAATCTTTAGAAAATGCTTCTAGATGGGTAAAATGAGTCAGGTCTATTCAAAATGTATATAACCTTCAGGACACCCTTTGTCTGGACATGCTGTTAATTCTTTCTGCCTCTTTATCTGTTGTAAAGAATTCAGAACAAAGCCTTTTGATCATCTCAAAGAAGGCATATTTAGATAGCCTCTTTATGTCTCCTAACTTGCCTAATTTCCACCAGCCCTGAACTACATCCTCAGCACTGGAGAAAATAAACTTAATCAACTAATCAGCCAGCCAACCAGTCAACAGGTCAGCCAACCATTCAGCCAACAAAACAATTTAATTGAGAAGAATCAATATTATGCATGTGCAAACTGTATATATTAGCTCAGTCTACCTCTGCCAATAGAAGAGATGACTAAACTCAAGGGGAAAGGCTTAACAATTGTAAATCGGTTCCACTCAGTTGTGATATTTGAAAAACAAAATAGCAGAAGCTAAGTTTCCTTAGTGGTCAGGGTTTCTTAGTATTTCTTCTTGGTTTCCTTGTTAGGCATTTCTAATGGGGAAAGGACTGAAGGAGCACTTTCTTGTTAATCACTTTCTGTGTTGTCACTTCTCTTCTCTTTTTTGGCTTGCTTAATTTACATGACTTGGCAAAA
>NW_012285276.1:0-1053 GCF_000151885.1 Dipodomys ordii | reverse complement strand
CATCTCTAGCGACTCCTAATCTTTAGAAAATGCTTCTAGATGGGTAAAATGAGTCAGGTCTATTCAAAATGTATATAACCTTCAGGACACCCTTTGTCTGGACATGCTGTTAATTCTTTCTGCCTCTTTATCTGTTGTAAAGAATTCAGAACAAAGCCTTTTGATCATCTCAAAGAAGGCATATTTAGATAGCCTCTTTATGTCTCCTAACTTGCCTAATTTCCACCAGCCCTGAACTACATCCTCAGCACTGGAGAAAATAAACTTAATCAATTAATCAGCCAGCCAGCCAACCAGTCAACAGGTCAGCCAACCATTCAGCCAACAAAACAATTTAATTGAGAAGAATCAATATTATGCATGTGCAAACTGTATATATTAGCTCAGTCTACCTCTGCCAATAGAAGAGATGACTAAACTCAAGGGGAAAGGCTTAACAATTGTAAATCGGTTCCACTCAGTTGTGATATTTGAAAAACAAAATAGCAGAAGCTAAGTTTCCTTAGTGGTCAGGGTTTCTTAGTATTTCTTCTTGGTTTCCTTGTTAGGCATTTCTAATGGGGAAAGGACTGAAGGAGCACTTTCTTGTTAATCACTTTCTGTGTTGTCACTTCTCTTCTCTTTTTTGGCTTGCTTAATTTACATGACTTGGCAAAATGGTAATGGAAAAGAGTGATGGAGGAAAAAGAAGACACAAACCCAACAAGGAAAAACAGAGGGAGGGGCTGCGTAGTGAGAAGGAGCCAAAGACTGATTAGCAGAATGTTGGACATAAAGAGAGACAGGCTCATTGATTCCATCTTGCCTCAGTTTACCCCATCTTCCACCTAGTGAGTTTTTGGCTTTGACCCATGTTGAGATGATAGAAGTAAATCTACTTTTCTCTCTTTGGTCTCCACAGGTGAGTATTTCAGAATTCAGACTGTGGTTGTAGAGTTAAAAGATAAATGCATATTTTAATGCGCATGTACTGTAATATTTAATTCTTTCCCAAGGAGATACTTATTCCAGCCTTGAATCCCAAAGGTGTCTTGCACTCCAGTCCTGGGTGAG
>NW_012285275.1:0-2653 GCF_000151885.1 Dipodomys ordii | reverse complement strand
GGCATTTTTATGAAATCTCACAAACAAGGAGTTTTATGAAGAATTCATTTTTTGTGACAGAATGAAGCAAGAAGAAGTAGACAAAAGGAGGCCATGAAGATAGTGGCCCTTGAATATGATCTTTATACTTTCTGAGCTGGAAGACTATCTCTAGCGACTCCTAATCTTTAGAAAATGCTTCTAGATGGGTAAAATGAGTCAGGTCTATTCAAAATGTATATAACCTTCAGGACACCCTTTGTCTGGACATGCTGTTAATTCTTTCTGCCTCTTTATCTGTTGTAAAGAATTCAGAACAAAGCCTTTTGATCATCTCAAAGAAGGCATATTTAGATAGCCTCTTTATGTCTCCTAACTTGCCTAATTTCCACCAGCCCTGAACTACATCCTCAGCACTGGAGAAAATAAACTTAATCAACTAATCAGCCAGCCAGCCAACCAGTCAACAGGTCAGCCAACCATTCAGCCAACAAAACAATTTAATTGAGAAGAATCAATATTATGCATGTGCAAACTGTATATATTAGCTCAGTCTACCTCTGCCAATAGAAGAGATGACTAAACTCAAGGGGAAAGGCTTAACAATTGTAAATCGGTTCCACTCAGTTGTGATATTTGAAAAATAAAATAGCAGAAGCTAAGTTTCCTTAGTGGTCAGGGTTTCTTAGTATTTCTTCTTGGTTTCCTTGTTAGGCATTTCTAATGGGGAAAGGACTGAAGGAGCACTTCCTTGTTAATCACTTTCTGTGTTGTCACTTCTCTTTTTTGGCTTGCTTAATTTACATGACTTGGCAAAATGGTAATGGAAAAGAGTGATGGAGGAAAAAGAAGACACAAACCCAACAAGGAATAACAGAGGGAGGGGCTGCGTAGTGAGAAGGAGCCAAAGACTGATTAGCAGAATGTTGGACATAAAGAGAGACAGGCTCATTGATTCCATCTTGCCTCAGTTTACCCCATCTTCCACCTAGTGAGTTTTTGGCTTTGACCCATGTTGAGATGATAGAAGTAAATCTACTTTTCTCTCTTTGGTCTCCACAGGTGAGTATTTCAGAATTCAGACTGTGGTTGTAGAGTTAAAAGATAAATGCATATTTTAATGCGCATGTACTGTAATATTTAATTCTTTCCCAAGGAGATACTTATTCCAGCCTTGAATCCCAAGGGTGTCTTGCACTCCAGTCCTGGGTGAGGTTTAAGAGTAGTTTTGATGATGGATTTTAATACCAGATTTCTGGGGGTATCTGTGGCTTTTCTGGATCTGAACCATGAACCAGTATTCTGCCCTCTCCTTTACATTTCTGCTGATGTCTATATCTGTCTATAGATATCTGTATCTCTATCTATAGCTATCTATATATAGCTATATGTAGGTATCTATAGATATAGACATGGGTAGACATAGACATAGATATAGACACAGGCAGAAATATATATTTCTTTGAACTTTTAAACTGTTGCTGTTCTTACTCTAATAAATATTCCACTATAATCATGTATATCATTGCCCTGCTGAATGAGAGAAGCAGTGTGTTAAAAACTACAGCTCTACTTTTAACCTTTTGAGTTCCTGGGGCCTTTTCACTATGTGCATAGCTTAGATTTTATAGTCTGTACTTGCTGGTAGTAGTCATTTTGGATTCTAATATTTGAGTGCAATCTCTTATGGCTGTAGATGGATTGTGACCTACTCTTACCCTCAGATCTTACTGTCCAGAGCTTTATTCTCAGAATTTGAAGAGAGATGCTTATTTTGCTCTTACAGTTTAGTCAAAAAGGAAATAAGCGGCTGGGTGCCAGTGGCTCACGCCTGTAACCCTAGCTACTCAGGAGGCTGAGATCTGAGGATCATAGGTGAAAGCCAGCCAGGGCAAGGAAGTCCATGAGAACCAATAGAAAACCAAAAGTGGTGTTGTGGCTCAAGTGGTAGAGTGCTCACCTTGAGCTGAAGAGTACAGGCCCAGAGTTCAAACCCCAGGAACAACAAAAACAACAAAGGAAATAAACTTTAAACTAAGTGTCTTTGAGACTATAAGAACTACAGACACTTATCTAGGTTTCCTTTTTTCCATTTGAATTTGTTCATTCAGCACTATGGAATGCAAATAATGAGCCTGGCACTATAACATACCAGTAAGTAAAAGAGACTAAATTTATACCTTAACAAGGCACATAACAGCAAGGATAATATTAAACACAGTGGATATTAGGATTATGGAGGAAGAACAACAAAGTTTAGGGGTGAGAAAAGGCTTTCCCTTCTTGTGTGTGTTTTCTGATATGGGGGCCTGAAGTCAGGGCCTTGTGTTTGATCAGCTTTTTTGTTTGGCTGGCACTCTACCACTTGAGCCACATCTCCAGAATAGCTTTTTGTTAATTAAGTATATATGGGAGTCTCAGACTTGTCTTCCCTGCCTGTATTCAAATTGCAATCCTCAGAGCTCAGCCTCCTCAGTAGCTAGGATTACAGGTGTGAGCCACTGGAGCCCAAACTTCTCCTTGTATCTTAATGGAGAAGTTGACCTTAGGAATGTCTATAGGTAAGAGTTGTATTATTTTGGGCCATAAGAGCCACAATAAAACCGAGGAAGTAAGAAATAAAGTCATATGCTCGGGAAACTGCACACCGTTTACCAATAGGTATGGTATATTA
>NW_012285274.1:0-2359 GCF_000151885.1 Dipodomys ordii | reverse complement strand
CTCAGTTGTGATATTTGAAAAATAAAATAGCAGAAGCTAAGTTTCCTTAGTGGTCAGGGTTTCTTAGTATTTCTTCTTGGTTTCCTTGTTAGGCATTTCTAATGGGGAAAGGACTGAAGGAGCACTTTCTTGTTAATCACTTTCTGTGTTGTCACTTCTCTTCTCTTTTTTGGCTTGCTTAATTTACATGACTTGGCAAAATGGTAATGGAAAAGAGTGATGGAGGAAAAAGAAGACACAAACCCAACAAGGAAAAACAGAGGGAGGGGCTGCGTAGTGAGAAGGAGCCAAAGACTGATTAGCAGAATGTTGGACATAAAGAGAGACAGGCTCATTGATTCCATCTTGCCTCAGTTTACCCCATCTTCCACCTAGTGAGTTTTTGGCTTTGACCCATGTTGAGATGATAGAAGTAAATCTACTTTTCTCTCTTTGGTCTCCACAGGTGAGTATTTCAGAATTCAGACTGTGGTTGTAGAGTTAAAAGATAAATGCATATTTTAATGCGCATGTACTGTAATATTTAATTCTTTCCCAAGGAGATACTTATTCCAGCCTTGAATCCCAAGGGTGTCTTGCACTCCAGTCCTGGGTGAGGTTTAAGAGTAGTTTTGATGATGGATTTTAATACCAGATTTCTGGGGGTATCTGTGCCTTTTCTGGATCTGAACCATGAACCAGTATTCTGCCCTCTCCTTTACATTTCTGCTGATGTCTATATCTGTCTATAGATATCTGTATCTCTATCTATAGCTATCTATATATAGCTATATGTAGGTATCTATAGATATAGACATGGGTAGACATAGACATAGATATAGACACAGGCAGAAATATATATTTCTTTGAACTTTTAAACTGTTGCTGTTCTTACTCTAATAAATATTCCACTATAATCATGTATATCATTGCCCTGCTGAATGAGAGAAGCAGTGTGTTAAAAACTACAGCTCTACTTTTAACCTTTTGAGTTCCTGGGGCCTTTTCACTATGTGCATAGCTTAGATTTTATAGTCTGTACTTGCTGGTAGTAGTCATTTTGGATTCTAATATTTGAGTGCAATCTCTTATGGCTGTATATGGATTGTGACCTACTCTTACCCTCAGATCTTACTGTCCAGAGCTTTATTCTCAGAATTTGAAGAGAGATGCTTATTTTGCTCTTACAGTTTAGTCAAAAAGGAAATAAGCGGCTGGGTGCCAGTGGCTCACGCCTGTAACCCTAGCTACTCAGGAGGCTGAGATCTGAGGATCATAGGTCAAAGCCAGCCAGGGCAAGGAAGTCCATGAGAACCAATAGAAAACCAAAAGTGGTGTTGTGGCTCAAGTGGTAGAGTGTTCACCTTGAGCTGAAGAGTACAGGCCCAGAGTTCAAACCCCAGGAACAACAAAAACAACAAAGGAAATAAACTTTAAACTAAGTGTCTTTGAGACTATAAGAACTACAGACACTTATCTAGGTTTCCTTTTTTCCATTTGAATTTGTTCATTCAGCACTATGGAATGCAAATAATGAGCCTGGCACTATAACATACCAGTAAGTAAAAGAGACTAAATTTATACCTTAACAAGGCACATAACAGCAAGGATAATATTAAACACAGTGGATATTAGGATTATGGAGGAAGAACAACAAAGTTTAGGGGTGAGAAAAGGCTTTCCCTTCTTGTGTGTGTTTTCTGATATGGGGGCCTGAAGTCAGGGCCTTGTGTTTGATCAGCTTTTTTGTTTGGCTGGCACTCTACCACTTGAGCCACATCTCCAGAATAGCTTTTTGTTAATTAAGTAGATATGGGAGTCTCAGACTTTTCTTCCCTGCCTGTATTCAAATTGCAATCCTCAGAGCTCAGCCTCCTCAGTAGCTAGGATTACAGGTGTGAGCCACTGGAGCCCAACTTCTCCTTGTATCTTAATGGAGAAGTTGACCTTAGGAATGTCTATAGGTAAGAGTTGTATTATTTTGGGCCATAAGAGCCCACAATAAAACCGAGGAAGTAAGAAATAAAGTCATATGCTCAGGGAACTGCACACCGTTTACCAATAGGTATGGTATATTAGAAGCTCTGAGTATCTGTTGAATGACTGACTGGATTCTTGCTGGAGTGAGGGGTGGTGGAGGTGAGGACCACAGCAGCCACATTGGCAAGTCTGGCAGCCATTGAGAACCTGCTGCATTGGCTTTTTTTCTGCTGGCCCAAATCTTGTTCATGTTCTTATTCTTATTGTGGATGGTATATGCAAGAATTGTTTTTCCAGGTCAGTGGGCATCTCTCCTCTCATGTAGACAGGCAACTTGTTTCTGTGATTCTGCCACACCTCAGGACTTATAGTAATCTGATTGATTGGGAGCCAACTGTAA
>NW_012285273.1:0-1330 GCF_000151885.1 Dipodomys ordii | reverse complement strand
TATAGATATAGACATGGGTAGACATAGACATAGATATAGACACAGGCAGAAATATATATTTCTTTGATCTTTTAAACTGTTGCTGTTCTTACTCTAATAAATATTCTACTATAATTATGTATATCATTGCCCTGCTGAATGAGAGAAGCAATGTGTTAAAAACTACAGCTCTACTTTTAACCTTTTGAGTTCCTGGGGCCTTTTCACTATGTGCATAGCTTAGATTTTATAGTCTGTACTTGCTGGTAGTAGTCATTTTGGATTCTAATATTTGAGTGCAATCTGTTATTGCTGTATATGGATTGTGACCTACTCTTACCCTCATATCTCACTGTCCAGAGCTTTATTCTCAGAATTTGAAGAGAGATGCTTATTTTGCTCTTACAGTTTAGTCAAAAAGGAAATAAGCTGCTGGGTGCCAGTGGCTCACGCCTGTAACCCTAGCTACTCAGGAGACTGAGATCTGAGGATCATGGGTCAAAGCCAGCCAGGGCAAGGAAGTCCATGAGAACCAATAGAAAGCCAAAAGTGGTGCTGTGGCTCAAGTGGTAGAGTGCTCGCCTTGAGCTGAAGAGTACAGGCCCAGAGTTCAAACCCCATGAACAACAACAACAAAGGAAATAAACTTTAAACTAAGTGTCTTTGAGACTATAAGAACTACAGACACTTATCTAGGTTTCCTTTTTTTCCATTTGAATTTGTTCATTCAGCACTATGGAATGCAAATAATGAGCCTGGCACTATAACATACCAGTAAGTAAAAGAGACTAAATTTATACCTTAACAAGGCTCATAACAGCAAGGATAATATTAAACACAGTGGATATTAGGATTATGGAGGAAGAACAACAAAGTTTAGGGGTGAGAAAAGGCTTTCCCTTCTTGTGTGTGTTTTCTGATATGGGGGCCTGAAGTCAGGGCCTTGTGTTTGATCAGCTTTTTTTGTTTGGCTGGCACTCTACCACTTGAGCCACATCTCCAGAACAGCTTTTTGTTGATTGAGTAGATATGGGAGTCTCAGACTTTTCTACCCTGCCTGCATTCAAATTGCAATCCTCAGATCTCAACCTCCTCAGTAGCTAGGATTACAGGTGTGAGCCACTGGAGCCCAACTTCTCCTTGTGTCTTAATGGAGAAGTTGACCTTAGGAAGGTCTATAGGTAAGAGTTGCATTATTTTGGGCCATAAGAGCCCACCATAAAACCTAGGAAGTAAGAAATAAAGTCACATGCTCAGGGAACTGCATACTGTTTACCAATAGGTCTGGTATGTTAGAAGCTCTGAGTATCTGCTGAATGACTGACTGGTTTCTTGCTGGAGTGAGGGGTGG
>NW_012285272.1:0-1266 GCF_000151885.1 Dipodomys ordii | reverse complement strand
ATTTCTGCTGATGTCTATATCTGTCTATAGATATCTGTATCTCTATCTATAGCTATCTATATATAGCTATATGTAGGTATCTATAGATATAGACATGGGTAGACATAGACATAGATATAGACACAGGCAGAAATATATATTTCTTTGAACTTTTAAACTGTTGCTGTTCTTACTCTAATAAATATTCCACTATAATCATGTATATAATTGCCCTGCTGAATGAGAGAAGCAGTGTGTTAAAAACTACAGCTCTACTTTTAACCTTTTGAGTTCCTGGGGCCTTTTCACTATGTGCATAGCTTAGATTTTATAGTCTGTACTTGCTGGTAGTAGTCATTTTGGATTCTAATATTTGAGTGCAATCTCTTATGGCTGTATATGGATTGTGACCTACTCTTACCCTCAGATCTTACTGTCCAGAGCTTTATTCTCAGAATTTGAAGAGAGATGCTTATTTTGCTCTTACAGTTTAGTCAAAAAGGAAATAAGCGGCTGGGTGCCAGTGGCTCACGCCTGTAACCCTAGCTACTCAGGAGGCTGAGATCTGAGGATCATAGGTCAAAGCCATCCAGGGCAAGGAAGTCCATGAGAACCAATAGAAAACCAAAAGTGGTGTTGTGGCTCAAGTGGTAAAGTGCTCACCTTGAGCTGAAGAGTACAGGCCCAGAGTTCAGACCCCAGGAACAACAAAAACAACAAAGGAAATAAAACTTTAAACTAACTGTCTTTGAGACTATAAGAACTACTGACACTTATCTAGGTTTCCTTTTTTCCATTTGAATTTGTTCATTCAGCACTATGGAATGCAAATAATGAGCCTGGCACTATAACATACCAGAAAGTAAAAGAGATAAAATTTATACCTTACCAAGGCACATAACAGCAAGGATAATATTAAACACGGTGGATATTAGGATTATGGAGGAAGAACAACAAAGTTTAAGGGTGAGAAAAGGCTTTCCCTTCTTGTGTGTGTTTTCTGATATGGGGGCCTGAAACAAGGCCTTGTGTTTGATCACCTTTTTTGTTTGGCTGGCACTCTAACTCTTGAGCCACATCTCCATAATAGTTTTTTTGTTAATTAATTAAATATGGGAGTCTCAGACTTTTCTTCCCTGCCTGTATTCTAATTTGCATCCTCAAAGTTATCCTCCTCAGTAGCTAGATAACAGGGAGTGATCTCTCGGAACCCAACTTTCTCTTGTATCTTAATGGAGTAATTGACTTTAGGAAAGTCTATGGTTATATGTGTCTTATTTTTGGGTC
>NW_012285271.1:0-1497 GCF_000151885.1 Dipodomys ordii | reverse complement strand
TTTCTGCCTCTTTATCTGTTGTAAAGAATTCAGAACAAAGCCTTTTGATCATCTCAAAGAAGGCATATTTAGATAGCCTCTTTATGTCTCCTAACTTGCCTAATTTCCACCAGCCCTGAACTACATCCTCAGCACTGGAGAAAATAAACTTAATCAACTAATCAGCCAGCCAGCCAACCAGTCAACAGGTCAGCCAACCATTCAGCCAACAAAACAATTTAATTGAGAAGAATCAATATTATGCATGTGCAAACTGTATATATTAGCTCAGTCTACCTCTGCCAATAGAAGAGATGACTAAACTCAAGGGGAAAGGCTTAACAATTGTAAATCGGTTCCACTCAGTTGTGATATTTGAAAAACAAAATAGCAGAAGCTAAGTTTCCTTAGTGGTCAGGGTTTCTTAGTATTTCTTCTTGGTTTCCTTGTTAGGCATTTCTAATGGGGAAAGGACTGAAGGAGCACTTTCTTGTTAATCACTTTCTGTGTTGTCACTTCTCTTCTCTTTTTTGGCTTGCTTAATTTACATGACTTGGCAAAATGGTAATGGAAAAGAGTGATGGAGGAAAAAGAAGACACAAACCCAACAAGGAAAAACAGAGGGAGGGGCTGCGTAGTGAGAAGGAGCCAAAGACTGATTAGCAGAATGTTGGACATAAAGAGAGACAGGCTCATTGATTCCATCTTGCCTCAGTTTACCCCATCTTCCACCTAGTGAGTTTTTGGCTTTGACCCATGTTGAGATGATAGAAGTAAATCTACTTTTCTCTCTTTGGTCTCCACAGGTGAGTATTTCAGAATTCAGACTGTGGTTGTAGAGTTAAAAGATAAATGTATATTTTAATGCGCATGTACTGTAATATTTAATTCTTTCCCAAGGAGATACTTATTCCAGCCTTGAATCCCAAGGGTGTCTTGCACTCCAGTCCTGGGTGAGGTTTAAGAGTAGTTTTGATGATGGATTTTAATACCAGATTTCTGGGGGTATCTGTGCCTTTTCTGGATCTGAACCATGAACCAGTATTCTGCCCTCTCCTTTACATTTCTGCTGATGTCTATATCTGTCTATAGATATCTGTATCTCTATCTATAGCTATCTATATATAGCTATATGTAGGTATCTATAGATATAGACATGGGTAGACATAGACATAGATATAGACACAGGCAGAAATATATATTTCTTTGAACTTTTAAACTGTTGCTGTTCTTACTCTAATAAATATTCCACTATAATCATGTATATCATTGCCCTGCTGAATGAGAGAAGCAGTGTGTTAAAAACTACAGCTCTACTTTTAACCTTTTGAGTTCCTGGGGCCTTTTCACTATGTGCATAGCTTAGATTTTATAGTCTGTACTTGCTGGTAGTAGTCATTTTGGATTCTAATATTTGAGTGCAATCTCTTATGGCTGTATATGGATTGTGACCTACTCTTACCCTCAGATCTTACTGTCCAGAGCTTTATTCTCAGAATTTGAAGAGAGATGCTTATT
>NW_012285270.1:0-1364 GCF_000151885.1 Dipodomys ordii | reverse complement strand
TGAGAATTTTGAAGTATCAATAGGGTCAAAGCCCAGACCAGGGCAAGGGAAATCCCATGAGAAACCATTAGAAAACCCAAAAAGTGGTGTTGTGGCTCCAAGTGGTAAGAGTGCTCACCTTTGAGCTGAAAGAGTACAGGGCCCTAGAGTTCAAACCCCCAGGAACAACAAAAAACAACAAAGGAAATAAACCTTTAAACTAAGTGTCTTGAGACTATAAGAACTACAGACACTTATCTAGGTTTCCTTTTTTCCATTTGAATTTGTTCATTCAGCACTATGGAATGCAAATAATGAGCCTGGCACTATAACATACCAGTAAGTAAAAGAGACTAAATTTATACCTTAACAAGGCACATAACAGCAAGGATAATATTAAACACAGTGGATATTAGGATTATGGAGGAAGAACAACAAAGTTTAGGGGTGAGAAAAGGCTTTCCCTTCTTGTGTGTGTTTTCTGATATGGGGGCCTGAAGTCAGGGCCTTGTGTTTGATCAGCTTTTTTGTTTGGCTGGCACTCTACCACTTGAGCCACATCTCCAGAATAGCTTTTTGTTAATTAAGTAGATATGGGAGTCTCAGACTTTTCTTCCCTGCCTGTATTCAAATTGCAATCCTCAGAGCTCAGCCTCCTCAGTAGCTAGGATTACAGGTGTGAGCCACTGGAGCCCAACTTCTCCTTGTATCTTAATGGAGAAGTTGACCTTAGGAATGTCTATAGGTAAGAGTTGTATTATTTTGGGCCATAAGAGCCCACAATAAAACCGAGGAAGTAAGAAATAAAGTCATATGCTCAGGGAACTGCACACCGTTTACCAATAGGTATGGTATATTAGAAGCTCTGAGTATCTGTTGAATGACTGACTGGATTCTTGCTGGAGTGAGGGGTGGTGGAGGTGAGGACCACAGCAGCCACATTGGCAAGTCTGGCAGCCATTGAGAACCTGCTGCATTGGCTTTTTTTCTGCTGGCCCAAATCTTGTTCATGTTCTTATTCTTATTGTGGATGGTATATGCAAGAATTGTTTTTCCAGGTCAGTGGGCATCTCTCCTCTCATGTAGGAACAGGCAACTTGTTTCTGTGATTCTGCCACACCTCAGGGACTTATAGTAATCTGATTGATTGGGAGCCAACTGTAAAGCTCGTCTTACAGAGAATGGAGTCATTATTTTCCTTGGCAAGATCAGTTGCAGTCTGGCTACTCCAATCTTAATTTAGAGCATCCCTGTGCTTTCTAAGGGAGCCTGGAAACCCAGGCTGCTAGAGTCCCACAATCCTTTCCAATTCCATGGGCTTCTAACTGGCAGGTGACTGCCTTGATCAGCCTAGGGCCTGTGGCGGGGGGTGGCTTTGCAACCCT
>NW_012285269.1:0-1111 GCF_000151885.1 Dipodomys ordii | reverse complement strand
GAAGTCAGGGCCTTGTGTCTGATCAGCTTTTTGTTTGGCTGGCACTCTACCACTTGAGCCACATCTACAGAATAGCTTTTTGTTAATTAAGTAGATATGGGAGTCTCAGACTTTTCTTCCCTGCCTGTATTCAAATTGCAATCCTCAGAGCTCAGCCTCCTCAGTAGCTAGGATTACAGGTGTGAGCCACTGGGAGCCCAACTTCTCCTTGTATCTTAATGGAGAAGTTGACCTTAGGAATGTCTATAGGTAAGAGTTGTATTATTTTGGGCCATAAGAGCCCACAATAAAACCGAGGAAGTAAGAAATAAAGTCATATGCTCAGGGAACTGCACACCGTTTACCAATAGGTATGGTATATTAGAAGCTCTGAGTATCTGTTGAATGACTGACTGGATTCTTGCTGGAGTGAGGGGTGGTGGAGGTGAGGACCACAGCAGCCACATTGGCAAGTCTGGCAGCCATTGAGAACCTGCTGCATTGGCTTTTTTTCTGCTGGCCCAAATCTTGTTCATGTTCTTATTCTTATTGTGGATGGTATATGCAAGAATTGTTTTTCCAGGTCAGTGGGCATCTCTCCTCTCATGTAGGAACAGGCAACTTGTTTCTGTGATTCTGCCACACCTCAGGGACTTATAGTAATCTGATTGATTGGGAGCCAACTGTAAAGCTCGTCTTACAGAGAATGGAGTCATTATTTTCCTTGGCAAGATCAGTTGCAGTCTGGCTACTCCAATCTTAATTTAGAGCATCCCTGTGCTTTCTAAGGGAGCCTGGAAACCCAGGCTGCTAGAGTCCCACAATCCTTTCCAATTCCATGGGCTTCTAACTGGCAGGTGACTGCCTTGATCAGCCTAGGGCCTGTGGCGGGGGGTGGCTTTGCAACCCTGTTCATCCCTTCGAAAGAACCCTTGTCTTCCCTGTGACCCCCAAGTCTGCCTCTCAGCCGCCTACAGGAAATGTTTGGACACTGCCCGGCCTCCGTAGTTCCTCTTCTCCAGCAGTGGTTTGTGCCAGGCCCGCCCCGGCCCCACCCCCACCCTTGCTGCTGCCGCCATCCTAGGTTTTCTTTTAACATAAACTTTTCTCCCAATTATACCTCAAATTCATG
>NW_012285268.1:0-24966 GCF_000151885.1 Dipodomys ordii | reverse complement strand
ACTTCTTGGGAAGATGGGTGCTGTGAATTTCTCTCTGGAGGGGTGTCTCTTCCTTGGGGAAGGTGTAGAGCCCTCCTTCCCGGAGGGCCTTAAGACTGTTCTAGGGTGCCCATATTCTGAGTACTCTATCTTATCGTTTGTACCTGCGCTCCCTAACACTGGTCACTTCTTTCAGAATTTGAAGAACAAACTATGGAAAGTTTACTCTGGATAGTGCAAGGTTCATTAAGCCCTGTTAAGATTCAGGGCACAGTTGACTCGGACAGATCATGCTTTCTATTTCTACTAAGTGGCTTGACTTGCTTTCGAGAAAAGTTGAGAGCACTCAGAATTTGTAGACCTTAATACAATTTTCTTTATGTTCTCCAAATTCTGAGTACTCTGTCTTGTTGTTTGCATCCTGTGCTCCCAAACCCTCCATAGCTCTCTCAAATTTGAAAGTAAAACGTATTGTCGACGGGATGGTGACCCCAAGAGGTGCTTTGACTCATGTCAGGGTGCTCACAGCGGCTGCTAGTAACTGACTGATATTGTCTATTTCTCTTCGGGGTTTGGTCTTTTCATTGTCGACGGTATAGAGCATTCAGAACCTTGGCGCCATGAAACAATTTTGTTTTAAGTTCCACAAATTCTCAGTGCTCTCTCTTGTCGTTTTCATCCTGAGCATCCTAACACTGGTCAGCCCATCCTGAACTGCAAGGAAAAAATTCTGACTTGTTACTGTGGAAAGTGTAAGGGACTTGAAGCCCTGCTAAGCTGCAGACCGTTGTCGCCTGTGATAGAACCATGCTGCCTATTTCTCTTTAGTGGCTTGTATCTCCTTTGAGGAATTGTAGAGCCTTCAGAACTTGGGCAATATTGTTTACCTCACCAAAGGTCTGAGTGCTCTATGTTGGCGTTTACAACCTGAGATCTCAAAGACTTTTCAACCCTCCCAGTGGTAAGGAGAAAAACGGAACCTGTGATTGTAGACAGGATGAGACACTTTCTGTCTTGCTGTTATGCAGACCATAGCTTATCGGAAGATTGGTGCTGTCAATTTCTCTATAGAGGCGTGTCACTTCTATGGGGAAGGATTAAACCCTCATTGCTTGGGGGCCTTAAAACTGTTTTAAAGTCCCCATGTTCTGAGGGCTCCATCGTTTCTTTTTTTTTAATTTATTTATTTCTTCATTAATTTTTTTAGAAAACAATGTACAGAGGGGTTACATTACATGTGCAAGATAATGAGTACATTTTTTATAAAGTATTGTAACGTCGTCTTTGTTTCCCATTCCCACATTTTCCCATCCTCCTCCTGTCCTTCCCCACAGTCCTCACCTCTCCAATACCTCCGACCACTCACAAACCAATGTTGTAAAGTTCATTTTGGACATAACGAATTGTGCATCGTATTTTTGCTATGGGTCCACCTGTATCCCTATTGAAACGAATTGTTTTCCCCCTTCCCCTCCACAAATTATACCGACATGAAATACAGTGAAACATTGTTATAAAATGGTGGAGAGACTTACAAAGTAAAAAAGATATGATCTTATGAATGTGTCATAAACAATCGCTTGAAAACAAATAAAAAAATATTCGAATACATATATTAGGGTTCAGTTCATTAACATCACCTTATCTGACTTTCTCTGCTTTACTCAAACTTTCGTTTGCATGCTGAACTCGCTAACACTGGTCAGTTCTCCCAGAATTGGAAGACAAAATTGGACTGGTTCCTGTGGATGGACAGTATAAGTGGCTTTCAGCCAAGCTATTATGCAGACCGGAGAAACCTGGGTTAGAAAGAGGCAGTCTACTTGTATTTAGAGGCTTACCTCTCCTTTGAGGAAGATGTAGATCATTGAGAATTTGAGCCCTGAAAAACTATTTTGTTTTAAGGCGCCAAATTTCTGTGTTGCTCTATCTAGTTGTTTGCATCCTGTGCTTCCAAACACTTTTCAGCTCTCCCAGAATTGCAAGGAATATAATTGGACCTGTTATTGTTGACAGTATGTGGAACAGGATGTAGATTAGGGCTTAGTGAGAAAGGTCGGCGCTGTCCATATATCTTTGGAGGCTTGTCTCTCCATTGGGGAAGGAGTAGAGCATCCTCACTTTGGGACCTTAAAACTGTTTTAAGGTCACCAATTTCGGAGTGCTCTCTAATGTCGTTTGCATCCTGAGCTGACTAACACAGATCAGCTCTCCCAAAATTGGATGAAACAAATTGGACTGGGCTCTGTGGACAGTGTGAGTGGCATTAAGCCCTGATGGATGCAGACCAGAGTTGTCTGGGCGAGAAAAATGCAGTCTATTTCTATTTAGCGGCTTTTCTCTCCTTTGGGGAAGGTGTAGAGCACTCCAAACTTGGGGACCTTAAACTTGGGGACCTTAAAACAATTGTTTTAAGGTCCCCAAGTTTTGAGTGCTCTTTCTTGTTATTTGCATCCTGTGCTCCCAAAACCTCCTCAGCTCTCCCAAATATTTCAAAGAAATCTTTTGACCTATGGCTGATGATACAGAGAGGGCCTGTGAACCAAGCCAGGATGCACATAGGAGCTACTAGAGACTGAAATATGCTGTCTATTTCTCTTTTGTGTCTTGTCTCTTCATTATGGAAGGTGGAGAGTATTCCCAACTGAGGTGACAACAAACAGTTCTGTTTTAAGGTACCCAAGTTCTCAGGGCTCTATCTTGTCGTTTTCATCCTGAGCTCCCTAACACTGCTGAGCAATCCCAGAATTGCAAGGAAAAAATTGGCACTGGTTAATGGGGACAGTGTGAGGAGGTTGAAGCCCTGCTAGGATGCAGACCGAAGATGCCTGGGATAGACCGATGCTGTCTAACTCTCCTTACTGCCCTGTATTTCCGTTGGGGAATATGTAGAGCATTTGGATCCTGGTCACCGTCAAACAATAATGTTTTAAATCCCCGAAGTCCTGAGTGCTCTGTATACTTTCGTTTTGTTTTGTCGGTCGTGGGGCTTGAACTCTAGGCCTGGGCGTTGTCCCTCAGCTCTTCAAGTCAAGGGGAGCGCTCTACCTTGAGCTATAGTGCCACTTCCGGTTTTCTGGTGGTTTATTGGAGATAGGTGTCTCACCTTCTCTCCTGCCCGGGCCTGCTTGCAACCGTGTTCCTCAGATTTCAGGCTCCTGAGTAGATAGGATTACAGCTGTGAGCCACCAGTGCCTGGCTCTATCTTACTCTTTGCATTCTGAGTTCCTAAACACTTGTGACCTCTCTCAGAATTAAAAGAAAAAAATTCACCTGTTATTTTAGACAGAATGAGGCACTTTCATTATAGCTAAGATGCAGAGCAGAGCTTTTTCAATTTTTTTTTATTTTTTTTTTATTGTGAACATTCTGTACAGAGGGGTTACATGGGAAAGATAATGAGTACATATCTATCTTATGAAGCATTGCAGCCTCCTCCTTTGTTTACCCTTCACATCCCTTTTAGCCTCCCCCCGCCCCCCCACCCAATCCTCCTCTCCCCCACCAAAGTTGTCAAGTTCGTTTTCGACATGACAACTTGTACTTCTCATTGTTGCGATGGATCCACCTGTATCCTTAAACGACTTGTTTTTCCCAAAAGTATTTGATCACAAACCTTTCTTTACAAGGAATCTTTTCACTGTTTTAGAAACATGTTCTAACAAGATTATCTCTAATGTTTAAACTTCTTGAGCAGCCAGAGAGCAAGATGATCTTTCTAAAAGTCATGAAGGGTCCTTATTACTTCCAATTCGCTAGCTCTCAAAGACTCCTCTGTTAGCTCCGATTCCTGTCTGGTTGTTCCTGGATGCCAGAGTAGAAAAGTAAGGGTTCCTGTTTCATTCTTTCCTCTGTTGCTTGAAAACAACATTATATGACATCATAAAACCTTGGCTTTTCCCTAAGAGCACTGTTGGACATCTTCAAAAACTTTCCTGCAGGTATTACTTGAGCTGACATAAGAACACACTGAATGTCACATTTGTTAAGTGTCAAATCATAATGAAATTGTGGAACCATAGTCAGAAAAGAATAATCCTACTGAAGCTGAGAAATGGCTTTGATGTAAGAGATAAAAGGCCTTTTTTTTTCTTTTTGGCTTTCTCAGCTTTATCACTACTGGCATTGTTTATCAGGCAATTTGCTTTAATTGGATGGGGGATATGGGTGGAATTGGCTTGTACATGATATGAACTATTATTACACCTTCTCAAATGAGGAAACCAAAAATGTCTTCAAATGTTGTGTGTGTCCTATGGAACAAAACTGTCATCTGACTGGGACTCATTGAACTGAAAAATAATTGGATAATTAGTGGTTAAAAGGGACTGTCTAGCAAGTGCTTGGGTTTCATGCCTCTAACCCTAGCTACTTAGGAAGCTTAATCTGAGGATCATGGTTCGAAGCTAGTTTAGACAGATAAAGCCTCCAGAATTTACCTTAGATTAACCAGCAAAAAAGTTGGAACTTGAGGTATGGCTCAAGTTGTAGAGTGCCAGTTGTGAGCAGAAAAGCTGAACTAGTGTGAGACTCTGTGTTCAAGCTGAGGTGGTATAGGATGAATAGGAGAATGGTAGATTAAGACCCCAGGAAGTTGTAGTAAAATGTCCAGTTAACTTGGTGTGGTCTATTGCTGTAACAAGAACTTCCAATGAGGCATATCTTTCTGTATACATGGCTGTGCAATTCCCTCCTACATGTGCTCAGAGCTTGCTCAAGTGACTTGCTGTGGCCGATGAAGTATCAGCAAGTACAAGCTGAGATCTGAAATGCACTCCTCCCCCCCACTCCAGGAATACTGTTACCTTAGACCAAGCCTCTGCCAGTCTCTGCCAGCCTCTGCCAGTCTCTGCCAGCCATTGCCAGCCACTGCCAACCTCTGAGCTGTGGCCAACCTACTTCCTGAGCCCTGCCTGGATAATGATGAGGGTAATGAGGACATTACACAGTTGATGTGTCCACGCTGTTTGTGAGGGGTTGCAGTGGTCATGGACGTAGGGGTGGAGTAGACAGACACTGGTGGAGAGGTGGAGATAACTCACAACATTTGTAAGCCGGCTTCTCCATGACCTCCAAGGAAGGGCTCCAGGGAAGTGGTGTAAACATCCAGAAACCAGGGCAGAAGGTGGAGTGGAGACTTGGACTAGAGTTTGCCGCACCAACTCTGAACCAAGCCCGTAATGCAGTTTAAAACATTAACTTGTTTGGAAAGACTCCACTGTGCATGTCAGATGGGGAAGATCTTTAGTAATAATCTGAGGCAGCTGGAAAGGCCTAGGGTTAACAGGTGCACTGAAAAGCCACTTATAGTGTGTGGAGAGACCAGCTCTGGATCTGCAGGAAGACAGGGACTAAACCAGCCTCTGAGAAGGAGATCCAATTCACCTCATGAGCTGATCCACTTCACCTCATGAGCCGCCCCGTCTGAGGACACTCCCTCTGACTCAGGCCTCCACAGTGATGGCTGGGCCAGCCTGGGGGCTGGGCCTACCCTGAGTCCAAGGAGTGCTCAGACCCCACCAGCCAGAAGGAGAGCCATGGAGCCCTGCCATGAGGCAGTTGCCGCGCACCCAGGACCACATCTGATTACTGTATGGAGGGTGGGACTGCCTGAGCTGCGTGCCGGGTTCCAGGACAGCAAGGCCTCCTAGTTCCCAGCTTTGCCAAGGCGTTCTGCTCCTGCTAGTCATCCTGCCCTGGGAAGCTTGGCAGGCCCGGCCTGGCTCCGCCCCTGGCCCCCAGCTCAGCCCCCATGCCTGGCCCCGCCTACCTTAGCCTGTCCCACCAAGTCCAGGAAAGTAGAAGCTCACAGCTGGAGGTGGAGGGTGAGTCCGAGCCGCCATTCCTGCCTTGGAGGGCAGAGCCAGGTCTTGCAGGGTGAGTGGCCAGTGCTGCGTGCAATGAGGCATATCTTTCTGTATATATGGCTGTGCAGGGCACATCACAACTAGTCCCAGGGTAGAAGCCTCCCCCTCCCCCCAGCTCACCAGGCCCCAGTGATCAGCCTGGATGTCTTGCCCCTCCAGGACACCCCCACCAGCAGCTAACCCCCACCCCCCATGGCTGCGTTTTGTGCAGTCCAGCTCCTGGCCAGGCCCCTGGCGAGGCTACCGGTGGCTATGCCCCGGCGTTTTCCTGGAGAAGCTCCTTGCACCTTGCGCAGCCCCCGGCTGACACGGGTGGCAAGGATATGCATGTGCCCCGGAGGAGCAGGCCCTGGCATGGCTGTGCTCGGTCTTCACTGCCTGCTATGTGAACTGCTCAGGCCACCTGGTGCGCTGTGCTGTGAGCTGAGACTGTATCCCGCGGACACCAAGGCCATGTTCCAACACCTGGATTCCAACCGCAATGGAGCCATCAACTTCCAGGAGTTTGTGTGCTGCTTGCTAGGGCAGCAGAGGGCCGAGGGCTGGGCATGGGGTCGATGACCAGAACCATGACCACCACCACCATGAGGACAAGGAGTAGGGCTGAGGATGAGGAATGGGGAGCAGCCCTGATGTCCTGGGGAGCCCGGCAAGGCACGGTGGCCATGCTTGGCTGGACTTCCAGGGAAGACTGTGGCCAAAGCCAGGTTCATTCCCAGGTGGCAGGTGGTGGTAGTGGTGGTGGTGGTGACTTTTGGGGTGCTCAGTCTTGGTCCCTTTCTGGGCCCCTTTCTCCTTCTTGCTTGGCTTTTCCCAGGAGAGGCTCCTGAGCTCTCAGAAGAGCCATGTAACAGGCTGACCCCTAGCAGTGCTGTTGGGACGCAGGGATTCACAGCTCAGGCTTCAGCCCAGTGAGCCCACTTGGCATACTCCAGGTCAAAGGATCCTGACCAGGTAGGCAAGGAAACTTGGTTGTGCTTAGACCCAGATTGTTCACAAGTGCCCACTATACACCACTATTGTACACAGGTGTTCACGAGTTCCTACCACATGCCAGGCCTTTGTACACAGGTGATCATGAGTGACCACCACACTCTGGTTTTAGGAACAGAAGAACTGGATTATTACACAATAGAATAAAATAACAAATCTCTGTCTATGAGAGAAATAATTTAATACCACATTTCTCATTTAGTTCCCAGGAGGGAAGGGATGCAAGCAGGCCAGACTATAGGACATCCAGGGAGGAAGGAGGAAGAAAAGTTTCAGCTTCATCTGTATCAATCCCTGTCTTGGAGTCAGGTCTCCAGTTGTTAGTTCTACTATTTATCCCCATACACACACACACACACACCCTTATTCAGTTAATGCTGAGCAGGTTCTTCTGCTTGCTGTTTGGATTTTAGTTAAAATTGTATTGAGCTGTTTTTGTTATTACTAAAATTGGAAAGAGAGTATATTGGCTAATGTTTTGCCTGAGTCTCAGAAAAGAACATCTTGTTCCCATGTGTGTCAGGGTACTTACTACTTACTGGCTTTGCACCCCACACACTGGAGGTTGGAGGGGAAGGGAGGAGTTCTTCCTCCCTCCCAACTTCCAGTCTGGGGAGTATAGGGCTGTGGAAATGGGTCTAGAGAAGGAGCAAGTAACTCATCCTGCCATAAGATGGCTTGTGTAGAGAAAGTGGGTGTGGCAGTTGATCTTTTCTATTTACAAATGAGATGAAACCCCTCCAGGGTGTAAGGAAAATGTAAACATGGCTGGACATTCTGCTCTCTTTCTTTGAATCATTTTTCAGCGGAACTTTGTCTAGCTAACTAATAATAATAATAATAATAATAATAATACTGTCTTTGAGGATTGATTCCAATAATCCTAGCTACTCAGGAGACTGAAATCTGATAATCATATTTCAAGCTAGGCTGGGAATAAAAGACCATGAAATTCTCATCTTTAATTAAATCCACAAAAATCTGGAAGAATTGTGGCTTTGCACAAAATAAGCAAGGGGACAGTGCTGGCACCAAAAAAAAAAACAACAAAAATATCATAACGCAGTTTTAGGACTGAAGTATTCATACTGTCCATATTTGTGTAAATAGGATCTTTTCATAGTTATCCAGTATAGGAACAGATAGTTAAACTTTAAATGATTATTGACTTTTTTATTTTTAAAGATCATTCCACCAATCAAGACTTCATATCATTGATAGAATTATTACTATCACTATGCCTTTCCAAAGGTTCATAGTTTATTACATTTAATGAGCACCAGTCTCACCTGGTGGACTTGTCTCCTAAGCCTCACCTTTCAATGTGAGATTAACAAGTACAATATTTGCTTTCCTGAACTTGTCAAAATAGAAAAGAACTCCACTTGAGTTGATTTACCTGAATTTACCATGGCAGCCATTGGCTATTTTGGTAAATTAGAGTGCTTTCACACCATTTCCTGTTGTAGCTATTGGTCCACCTATCCTTTCAACCAAAAGTGGTTTTAAAAAGTCTTTTGTTATTGATAATGTTGTCATTATGTCATTAGTTCTGCAAACTTTGCTGAGTTACCTATTTATACCAGATACTATTTTAGCTACTGTTGTATGTTCTTGGGGACAAAAACAAAGATAAGATAAAGTACAGAGTATGGGTGAAACATTTCCCTGAAGTTTCACTAAAGAATATTTAAAGGCAATAGGGTTATTTGCAGGAAGTTGCGATATTGTGGACCCTCTTAAGTAGAAGTTTTTTTTTCTGTATACAATACTGTGGCTTGATTTTAGAACCCTATGCTAACTATGCATGGGCTCTACCAGCCTTCAGCCTCTTCTGCTTCAGTGTTCTTTTTTCTCTTTTCTTCATTTATGACCTGGTGGTTCTGTACTTTAGCGGGGGTAACAGCCACATGTCACTAAACCTAGCTTTTTTTTTGGGAGAAGAAGTCTCAGGATTTTTTTGTGGTGTTGTTCAGATGGGATCTTGGGAGCTTTTTAATCTGACTGATGGAAATCTTGATTATCCCTATCTCTACCTAAATGTAGCTAGGATTCCAGATCTGAGCCACTTCACTGGTCCTTAAGTTTTTACCTATAACTACTTGTTCATTTTATTAAAAGTTAGGGTGTGTGTGTGTGTGTGTGTGTGTGTGTGTGTGTGTGTGTGTGTGTGTGTGCATGCCAAAACTGTGGCTTAAACTCAAGGCCTGGGTGCTGTTCCTTAGCTTTTTAACTCAAGGCTGGCACTCGACCACTTGAGCCACAGCTCCACTTCTGGCTTACTGCTCTGTAATTGGAAATAAATTTCATGGACTTAATCCTGTCCCAAGTGGCTTCAAATAAAATCCTCCAGAATTCATCCTCCTGAGTGCAAAGGATGATAAGCATAATCTTAATGACTAGCAGGACTTGTTTTAACATAAAACATTGTGTCTTCTTCTGAGGCGAAAAGAGTCTGTCTAGGAGAGTGTACTTTGTTTCCTTGTTCCCCAACTCTTACCAGATAGCTCTCTGTCCCATGCTTGTCCAGTTTGAGAAGAGTGGTTGGCAGATTTGATTGTTTCCTTCTTGTAAGAGGTAAAGAATTGTCATTTTGACAGGATTTCTGCTTCAAAGATCATTATATATGATTCAATACTGAATCATAATATTGAATGGCTTTGGATTAAATTCTCTAATCTCCAATAACTGTGAGATTATCGAAGAAATAAAATCATGTAGTAAGAGTTGAAAATGGCATTTGTGATGTGTGTCAATACATTCTTCAATTTGGATTTCTTAGGAAATCAAGGACTGCTTTCTTCAGGCTGGTGAGGGAAGTGGCCTAGAAGGCATGGGACCTGTCACCTTACATTTTGCAAGTGTAGATGGTCTACATGCTCAGTTTGGGCTTACCACTTCTTGTTGAGCCAGAATCAGAGTTTCCTTATTCTGTCTGCCAGATGAGACAGAATGCCGGATGGAAAGGGATACCAGTTCAAGCGAACTTCTGGAAATAGGAATTGTGTTCTGGAGGGTGATGTAGGGAGGCAAGAGAGCAAACTTGCAATGCAGCCTAGCTCATGTCTGGCTCCTGCGTCTTTATCTTGGTGAAAGGGAGTTTTGTACATAGTAAGTATTCAGCAGATGTTTGCTGAGTGAATCAAATAGTCTATACTCTTGGATTCTTTTCTTCTGTTACTGGATGAATTGTTCCTTTGGCTTCCCAGTTTATATGAAAAACCAAATATCCTTGAGATTCATGTATAAAAGGCATTTTTATGAAATCTCACAAACAAGGAGTTTTATGAAGAATTCATTTTTTGTGACAGAATGAAGCAAGAAGAAGTAGACAAAAGGAGGCCATGAAGATAGTGGCCCTTGAATATGATCTTTATACTTTCTGAGCTGGAAGACTATCTCTAGCGACTCCTAATCTTTAGAAAATGCTTCTAGATGGGTAAAATGAGTCAGGTCTATTCAAAATGTATATAACCTTCAGGACACCCTTTGTCTGGACATGCTGTTAATTCTTTCTGCCTCTTTATCTGTTGTAAAGAATTCAGAACAAAGCCTTTTGATCATCTCAAAGAAGGCATATTTAGATAGCCTCTTTATGTCTCCTAACTTGCCTAATTTCCACCAGCCCTGAACTACATCCTCAGCACTGGAGAAAATAAACTTAATCAACTAATCAGCCAGCCAGCCAACCAGTCAACAGGTCAGCCAACCATTCAGCCAACAAAACAATTTAATTGAGAAGAATCAATATTATGCATGTGCAAACTGTATATATTAGCTCAGTCTACCTCTGCCAATAGAAGAGATGACTAAATTCAAGGGGAAAGGCTTAACAATTGTAAATCGGTTCCACTCAGTTGTGATATTTGAAAAACAAAATAGCAGAAGCTAAGTTTCCTTAGTGGTCAGGGTTTCTTAGTATTTCTTCTTGGTTTCCTTGTTAGGCATTTCTAATGGGGAAAGGACTGAAGGAGCACTTTCTTGTTAATCACTTTCTGTGTTGTCACTTCTCTTCTCTTTTTTGGCTTGCTTAATTTACATGACTTGGCAAAATGGTAATGGAAAAGAGTGATGGAGGAAAAAGAAGACACAAACCCAACAAGGAAAAACAGAGGGAGGGGCTGCGTAGTGAGAAGGAGCCAAAGACTGATTAGCAGAATGTTGGACATAAAGAGAGACAGGCTCATTGATTCCATCTTGCCTCAGTTTACCCCATCTTCCACCTAGTGAGTTTTTGGCTTTGACCCATGTTGAGATGATAGAAGTAAATCTACTTTTCTCTCTTTGGTCTCCACAGGTGAGTATTTCAGAATTCAGACTGTGGTTGTAGAGTTAAAAGATAAATGCATATTTTAATGCGCATGTACTGTAATATTTAATTCTTTCCCAAGGAGATACTTATTCCAGCCTTGAATCCCAAGGGTGTCTTGCACTCCAGTCCTGGGTGAGGTTTAAGAGTAGTTTTGATGATGGATTTTAATACCAGATTTCTGGGGGTATCTGTGCCTTTTCTGGATCTGAACCATGAACCAGTATTCTGCCCTCTCCTTTACATTTCTGCTGATGTCTATATCTGTCTATAGATATCTGTATCTCTATCTATAGCTATCTATATATAGCTATATGTAGGTATCTATAGATATAGACATGGGTAGACATAGACATAGATATAGACACAGGCAGAAATATATATTTCTTTGAACTTTAAACTGTTGCTGTTCTTACTCTAATAAATATTCCACTATAATCATGTATATCATTGCCCTGCTGAATGAGAGAAGCAGTGTGTTAAAAACTACAGCTCTACTTTTAACCTTTTGAGTTCCTGGGGCCTTTTCACTATGTGCATAGCTTAGATTTTATAGTCTGTACTTGCTGGTAGTAGTCATTTTGGATTCTAATATTTGAGTGCAATCTCTTATGGCTGTATATGGATTGTGACCTACTCTTACCCTCAGATCTTACTATCCAGAGCTTTATTCTCAGAATTTGAAGAGAGATGCTTATTTTGCTCTTACAGTTTAGTCAAAAAGGAAATAAGCGGCTGGGTGCCAGTGGCTCACGCCTGTAACCCTAGCTACTCAGGAGGCTGAGATCTGAGGATCATAGGTCAAAGCCAGCCAGGGCAAGGAAGTCCATGAGAACCAATAGAAAACCAAAAGTGGTGTTGTGGCTCAAGTGGTAGAGTGCTCACCTTGAGCTGAAGAGTACAGGCCCAGAGTTCAAACCCCAGGAACAACAAAAACAACAAAGGAAATAAACTTTAAACTAAGTGTCTTTGAGACTATAAGAACTACAGACACTTATCTAGGTTTCCTTTTTTCCATTTGAATTTGTTCATTCAGCACTATGGAATGCAAATAATGAGCCTGGCACTATAACATACCAGTAAGTAAAAGAGACTAAATTTATACCTTAACAAGGCACATAACAGCAAGGATAATATTAAACACAGTGGATATTAGGATTATGGAGGAAGAACAACAAAGTTTAGGGGTGAGAAAAGGCTTTCCCTTCTTGTGTGTGTTTTCTGATATGGGGGCCTGAAGTCAGGGCCTTGTGTTTGATCAGCTTTTTTGTTTGGCTGGCACTCTACCACTTGAGCCACATCTCCAGAATAGCTTTTTGTTAATTAAGTAGATATGGGAGTCTCAGACTTTTCTTCCCTGCCTGTATTCAAATTGCAATCCTCAGAGCTCAGCCTCCTCAGTAGCTAGGATTACAGGTGTGAGCCACTGGAGCCCAACTTCTCCTTGTATCTTAATGGAGAAGTTGATCTTAGGAATGTCTATAGGTAAGAGTTGTATTATTTTGGGCCATAAGAGCCCACAATAAAACCGAGGAAGTAAGAAATAAAGTCATATGCTCAGGGAACTGCACACCGTTTACCAATAGGTATGGTATATTAGAAGCTCTGAGTATCTGTTGAATGACTGACTGGATTCTTGCTGGAGTGAGGGGTGGTGGAGGTGAGGACCACAGCAGCCACATTGGCAAGTCTGGCAGCCATTGAGAACCTGCTGCATTGGCTTTTTTTCTGCTGGCCCAAATCTTGTTCATGTTCTTATTCTTATTGTGGATGGTATATGCAAGAATTGTTTTTCCAGGTCAGTGGGCATCTCTCCTCTCATGTAGGAACAGGCAACTTGTTTCTGTGATTCTGCCACACCTCAGGGAATCATAGTAATCTGATTGATTGGGAGCCCACTGTAAAGCTCGTCTTACAGAGAATGGAGTCATTATTTTCCTTGGCAAGATCAGTTGCAGTCTGGCTACTCCAATCTTAATTTAGAGCATCCCTGTGCTTTCTAAGGGAGCCTGGAAACCCAGGCTGCTAGAGTCCCACAATCCTTTCCAATTCCATGGGCTTCTAACTGGCAGGTGACTGCCTTGATCAGCCTAGGGCCTGTGGCGGGGGGTGGCTTTGCAACCCTGTTCATCCCTTCGAAAGAACCCTTGTCTTCCCTGTGACCCCCAAGTCTGCCTCTCAGCCGCCTACAGGAAATGTTTGGACACTGCCCGGCCTCCGTAGTTCCTCTTCTCCAGCAGGTGGTTCTGGTCCTTTTGCTCCTCTCACCCCACCCACACCCCCTCCCCCCACCCATGTTAAGATGCTCACTTCACCCATGGACCTTGGACCTCTCTTCAGTGCTGCCTCAAAACCCACTGGGAAAATAAACCTTCTCAGCTCACTAGGCTGCTGTGCCAGGCCCGCCCCGGCCCCACCCCCACCCTTGCTGCTGCCGCCATCCTAGGTTTTCTTTTAACATAAACTTTTCTCCCAAATTATACCTCAAATTCATGGTTCTATTAGTCTTCTCATATTAAGCATTCAACATCTTTACTATTATCATCCTTTTAGCCTGGATTACTTCATCTTTTCCATCACCTTCATCCTGCTGTTCTACTTTGAATAGACAGGTGGATCGATGAAAGATTCATTGTATTTTTTATCAGTTGTGGGCTTGAATTTAGGATCTGGGTGCCATTCTCAAGCTCTTTTTACTCAAGGCTAGCACTCTACCACTCTGAGCCACAACTCCATTTCCAGTTTGCTTGTGGCTAGTTGGAAATAAGACTAGTTGGACTTTCCTGCTCAGGCTAGCTTTGAAATGTGATCTTCAAATCTCAGCCTCCTGAGTAGCTAGGATTAGAGATATGAACCTCCAGTGCCTGGCTTGAAAAGTTGGAGATGTACTTACTCTTTCTAGCATTAGAGGGTAGATAAAGTCATCATCACTGCATCACACATAACTGTGTACAATATAGGTGGCACTTGAATATAGGATGCAGTTAGAATGAAGTAATGGTATGAAATAACTTATCCTGAGTTCAGATTGCATCTTTCCACTGTACTAATTTTGCATCAGGTAACAAACTCCCAGTGGAAAATTGTGGTGGTGAAATCTCTCTATGATGTTTAGCATTTCCTTGGAATCATTTTCTTGGAATCATTTTTTGAACAAGTTCATAGCTTCATCTTGTAAGGATTCAGTATCTTCTTATACTCTCTTGATTATAAAAGGAGAAAATCTAATTTTAACCCTTGTTCATTTCCCCTTATAAAATTAGGATAGCTGATTCTATACTACCAACAGAGTTATCTAATTCTTTTTCTGGTTCACTATTTTTTGGTTAGTCGTGGGGCTTGAACACTGGGTGTGGGTGCTGTCCCTATACTCTTCAGCTCAAGGAGAGTGCTCTACCTTTTTGAGCCACAGTGCCACTTCCAGTTTTCTGGTGGTTTATTGGAGATAAGAGTCTCAAGGGCTTTTCCTTCCAGGGCTGGTTTTAAACCATGATCATCATGAACCCTGATCCTCAGATCTCAGCCTCCTGAGTAGCTAGGATTACAGGCATGAGACATTGACACCCAGCCTGATTCACTATTGACATTGAACTCAACGTAGAACTGACCTTGACCTCAACGTTTTTAAATACATAGGAGTCTCTGGTACCGGAAAGACTTAGGATGCAGAATAACAAGTAGAACAGCGATGCTCTCCTTGCATACCACAGTTTGGATACTCTTGGACACATCTCTGTCTATTCTCAAATGTGACATCAAAGACACTTCAGGATGCTTACCTTTGTGTTGGAGGGTTTTTGTTCTAATAATAATCTAAGACAAAATAGTAAAAGCACATCCTGATTTCTCTTTATGACTCCTGCATTTCAGTTTTGCTTGCACAGTTTCCAACCTTGTCTTTGTGTTTGTATGGCATTGTGTGTGTTGTCACAGGCTAAGAAAGATGACAAGAAGGAACACTTGGTGCATGCCTGATGTATTCTCATAAACTGAGAAAAGCACAGAGGGTTGAATTTTCTGTGGTATCCATAGGAAATTGATGAGAGGAATGTGTTTTCTCTGTGACAGTGTGCTTCAGAAAGTCACCTGCAAACTGCCAGTGCCATCCTGACATTGCCATTGTAACTTTTGTCAAGTTAGCTGGACACTGCTAATTCCAACTGCACTGATTTTTATAAATGTGTATTGGCTATACGGCGTAAAGATTTTGTATTTGGTTATTTGTTCATTGAAAAGAAATGTGATAGAAAATTAAGCCAACTCTGCAACTTTAGGAGATACTTCCTTTCATAAGTTTTACATGTTTATCAGGGATAAGAGCTATTCTTCTAAAGGGACTTGAAGTCTTCAAGAACTGTATAGATTTGACATTAGTCTAATTTTTGTCCAGCTGTATCATCTCCATAAATTGTGGAAGATGTTTTTCTTCAGCTATGAAATCATAAATAAAGAAGGTATCTCTTCTCTTCCCCCAGAAACTCTTGTTTCATTTGCTGTTTTTGTTCATTCATTCATTAATTCATTTCCTTGCTTAAATTCGTGTGTGTGTGTGTGTGTGTGTGTGTGTGTATCTACTATGAACCTGGTAATGTACCAGACACTGAGTCCTTAAAAACAGTATCCTGTGAAAGGTCAAAATTTGAGTGGGATGCTGGTGGCTCACAGCTGTAATCCTAGTTACTCAAGAGGTTGAGATCTGAGGACTGTGGTTTGAAGCCAACCTGGGCAGAAAAGTCGATGAGACTCTTATCTCCATTTAATCAGAGAAAAGCCAGAGTGGTGCTGTAGCTCACGGGGTAGAATGCAAAACCTTAAGGACAATGCCCAGGCCCAGAGTTCAATGTCTAGGAAGGGTGGAGGGGGCAAAAGAAAAGAAAAAAAAGAAAAATTGCCTGGAAATTTTCTCTCTATCCAGAAGGTGAAAACAGCCAGGATACCAAGTGGGATGAATCACAGGAGGGTATGGCTTGGCCCAGCACTTACTGGTGATGAGGAATCAGGCAAGATCAGCTGATTTTAGAGTGTCTTTCTTCCTATAGAAGAGAAAAGGCAACTTCTCTCTTCTCTGACCCAGCCACCTTTCCCTATCTTCCTGTGGTGGCTGAAGAGTTCCCTTGAGAAGATTTCACCACCTGTGGGCTGCACTTGGTGAAGTGGAGCTGGATAGGGCTTATGCACCTGAAGGCTAGGGACAATTGCCCTTTGCCTGTGCCAGGAATAATCTCCAACTCAATACAGTTCTGCTACTTCTCGGCTCAGGAGAGCCTGCTGCCTTGAAGGAGATAAAACTGCTGCTGTCAATGATGTCTGACTTTAAGGGGGATATTTCTAAGTTTATATATGCTGTGAAAGTCCAGTGAAGAGGCTATGAAAGGGCATTTCTTGTTGCCACCTCCAGTTCCTACCTGTGAGCATGTTCTGTGGACTCACATGTCCTGGATGGCCCCATTTTGAAGATCTCAATTGGTCTGAGCTTCTTTTCCAGACTGACTTAAAACTTGACTGGATCTGCTTTCCTCTTGCAGCGGTGGGTTAAAATTTTTTAAGCAGACTTTCTGTGTCTTCGCTATTGTTTTTGTTTTTTTTAAAATATTGTCTGGCTTGCAGAATTACTTTGAACAAGCTCAACAAATGTTTCTTTTTGTCTTTTTTTTGTCGGTCGTGGGGCTTGAACTCTGGGCCTGAGCACTGTCCCTCAGCTCTTCAGCTCAAGGCTAGTGCTCTACCACATGAGCTACAGTGCCACTTCCGGTTTTCTGGTGGTTTATTGAAGATAAGAATTTCACGGACTTTTCCTGCCCGGGCTGGCTTTGAACCGCAATCCTCAGATCTCAGCCTCCTGAGTAGCTAGGATTACAGGCATGAGCCACCAGCTTCAACAAATGTTGTAAAATATTTTCTGCTCTAAGTTTTGCTGCCTTACTTAATTGGTATATCTTTGGGAAGCCAGCCTAAGGAAAATTGCCAGACCCTTTCTGGAGTATAAACTAAAATCAAAAGGGAAAGGATCATGGGTTAGCAAGTGATAGATCACTAGCTCTTAGCAGGGAGTTCTCCATCCTGGAATCTGAAATGGTAAAAGTATAGTTACATGGTTGGTTGCCTGGAGCAACAGGCAAAAGCTCTGGCAGAAGACTCCAGAGAGGCTGGAGAAGTACCCATGAGTACTGATCTCAGCAGCCATGGCAGACTGCACCTTTTCATACATGATATGTTACTCTGTAATTCGTAACTTTTGTAACCAAGAGTTGCAATCTCCTCTGGATTGAGTTGGAATAATTCCAGAACCACCAGCTCATATTTGTTTATGAAGGGATTTTCTCAGGATCTTCCTGTGTCATCTTCTCTGACAGAGACATCATTTGCTAGCATGAGTGTTTGGGATGCAGAATACTTTTCTTATATTCCTCGGAGTTCTGTTGGCCTAGTACCTGCTTCTCACTGTTGCTTGTTTAGCTGGAGATGCAAATGTAGAAAGGAAGGAAGGAAGGAAGGAAGGAAGGAAGGAAGGAAGGAAGGAAGGAAGGAAGGAAGGAATCACAGTGCTGGAATCTCTCTTCTAATATTCTAATATAACGGATAAATTCAGAGAAAAACAAATATTATGCAAGCACAGAGCAGAGGAAAAAAGCACAGACCTCTCAGTGTCTAACCATAAGATTCAAACAGAGATAATCCAGATGAAACACCAGAACCATAAGGAAGTCATGTAAGATTCTTCGCATAGAAAACAAAACAGTCTGAAATACCTGTACATAATTGACTAACTGAAAATAAATAGGGTTATTTGTTTTCCTGAAGTGAAATCAGCTTGAGAGAAAGTGGTGTGTGGGTTGAAATTGTTTAGTTATAGTGACAAGGACAGGGTATGCAAAGATAGGAGAAAATACAGAGAAAACAAGTAGACAGTCTGTGCCTGGAGGGAAAGCATGGCACTAGCTCTGCTTCTTACTTACAGAGCAGTTGGCTATATTCATATTCCTGCATTGTTTGGCTGTGACATGGAGAGACAGAATAACATACCTGGCAAAACAAAGGAGAGTGTCATTTCTACGTTAGTGTCTCTCACCTGCTAACCTGGGGAAGGAGCTGACAAACGCCCCAGGAACCTGCATTAGGCTAGAGAGGCCCTGACATTGTAGGGAGTTACAGCAAGGTACAGACAGACTGCCTTTGGTTATGTGTACATGTATTTGTGCATTATCAATGTGTATATAGACGTGTGTGTGTGTGTTTGTGTGTGTGTGTGTGTGTGTGTGTGTGTGTGTTGGCTTAAAGGGAAATGTATCAGCTGCCTCCTAAGAAAATATCGTGAGTACATTCTCTTTTGATTAGGCAGGTTGTCTAATTTTTAACTGTATTTGGAAACATTTTCATATGTGTGTACCATAATAGCCACTGTCTGGAGTTAAAATATGATAGTTTAGGTGAACATCTGAGGCTTTACAAAGTGGCCTGGTCTACTGAATAATACTTGAATGCTTTAAATTCAGCAACAACTAGTGTTCTCTTGTATCTTCAGGGTGTTGGCAATGCCATCTTTCTTGTCAGGGTGGTACATTAGTTTACATGTGATTAAAAAGTGAAATGACTTCAGCCACTTGCACTAGAGTTCCTCAGAGAAATGTAACCAATAATTGATGTGTGCATGCATATGCATGTGCATGTGCACACACATGTAATACATATACAAACATATATTACATAGGATCAGGTTGATGTTAAGGGATTGACACACGATTGTGGAGCTACAGGGGAAGATGACAGGCTGGAAACCCAGAGACTGCAGATAGGGAGAAAAAAGGCTGTTTGTGCTCATTTCTATAATCTCAGTATTGGGAGGAAGTGACTGGAGGATTATAATTAGTAGTCAGCCCAGACAAAATGTTTACAAAGCTCAAACTCAACATCTGGCACGGTGGTATATTGCTGCTATTCCACCTATATGAGAAATATAAATAGGAGGGCTAATGTCTAGACTGGCCTGGGGGAAAAAACAAAGATCTATTCTTTAAAAATGCCAAAATCTGGGGGCATTTCTCAAAAAATGTAGAGTGTCTGCCTAGTCAGCACAAATACTTAAGTTCAAATGCTGAAAAAAGCAACTACAATAAAAATCCCACACAATCACAAAAAGCCACCATAAAAAATCTGCAGGCTTCCTCAGGGAGGTCAGAGTTCAGTCTGTTCTGTTTGGGCCGTCTCTCTTAGATGAGCATTGCCTGCGTACAAAGCGTCATTTGCTGTACTCAGAGTCTCTGGATTTAAAGGCTAATGCTTCTCACTAACGTACCTAAGAATTGAAACAAATAACTAGGTACCATAGCTTAGCTCAGTTGACTATATATAAAAGTAGCTTAGAAAGTTACTGAGAGACATTATTAGATAGCATGGAGTTTGAGAACACTCTGTTGTGGAGGTCAGTTTCACAAAATTCAGAAATGATTTTAGCAGGAAAATTCCAAATTATTTATATTCGAAAAAAATCCTTATACATTGTCTCTTTTCCCACCTTCCCCCAGATCCATGTTCCTTCAAATGACTAAACACTCCAAAACACTGTGCCTAATTTCTGTAGTTGCTTTAAAATTTGGAACATTTTTCTCTCTGTCAAGAAAAGGCTGGCCTACCTCTGTATATGGCTCTGAAGTCCCACCTAGAAGAGAGGCTATTATTTATTCCTGCTTCCAGGAATCATTACCCAGTGAGCTCAGTCTTCATAAAAATATACATGACTCCAATCTAAGCATCCCTCAGAGAAGGTCCTTTGGATATGGATAGCTTTGACCATTTGTCAAGTCCTTCCAGCCATTCCCATGACTGTATGTTCCCAGGCAAACTAGCTTCTTGCTGGCTTGCTTCTTTTCCTCATCTCCTTCCTTCTCCTTCTTTTCTTTCCTCCTTCCTTTTATGTGAAATAAACACACTGTGACAATAAATCAAGGCTGGAATTTTGTTGAGGAGCAAAAGAAACTCACAGAGCAAAAATGAGTTCTTATTCTACTGTCCCACCTACTATTTTTGGTCTCTGAGTTGGTATGTAATGTTAGGGATATAATTTGAGTGCACAAAGTCTCAAAAGTGTTCTACAAGATATAGGTCCTAAAACACAGCCACAAGAGAGGGAGATTGGTTATTCAGTTCCCAGGAGTGCAGCAGGCACTGGTCTTAGATCACATCTTTTCTCAGGCTTTGCTAATCAAGGACCTGAGACCTGCAGCCTTGGTTCCCCCAGGAGCTTTCCCGAATTGAAGACCCCTGTCCTCCGACTACTTGCTGAAGAGTTGTCATCTAAACAAGGTCACTGTGTGTCTCCTGTGTGGGGAGCTCTCCTAAGGAGAGCTTGAAATAGAGGCATAGCACCTGGAATTGCTGAAAAAGGTAGAAAAGACCCAGGAAGGGAAGAGAGTTGAATAAAGGAAGAAAAGATGAACTTTATGGAAGTGGAGCTGTGATCAAAGTGGAGGGCCCCAGCCTTGAACGAAGAACCAAAGTTAGGGTGCGGGACCCTGATTCAAGTTCCAGTGTACACACACACACACACACACACACACACACACACACACACACACACACACTCGACAAACTTTACTGACTTCCAAGTTAGTCCTATTCAGATTTTGGAGGGTCCAAGCATATAATGAGACTTGGGTCTAAGTGGCCATATTCTGCTTTACTTGCCCACAGTGTTGTTTATAACCTTTAGAATTAGGTCTCGTCATTAATTAATTGGATAATATAGACATTAGCAATTGATAGTTCTGTGTAGATGATGTTTTAAACTAAGAAAAACACTCTTGTGCTAAAATGCATAAGCATAAAACAATTGTGAAAAATGAGGGGTACTCTCCATTCTCGTGTTTTGTTTCATAATGTATAAATGTTGGCATATATAATGTTTCTGTTTGTTATGTTTGTATGTGCCAGTCCTGAGGGCTGAACTCAGGGCTTGGGTGTTGTCCTTGAGTTTTTTTTGCTTAAGGCCAGCATTCTACCACATGAAACCCAGCCTCACCTCCTGTGTTTTACTTTTAATTTTGGTGATTAATTGCAGATAAGCGCCTTAGGCTTTCCTGCCCAGGTAATTTTGAATCATGATGTTCAAATCTTAGCCAGATCAGTAGCTAGGATTACAAACATGAACCACTGGCACCTGGCTAATATTTTAAGCTACAAAGTTATTACTTCTTTCAAAGTCATTATTTGTCAAATATATTGACACATTTCTCAACTTCATATAAATGAGACTTGGCAAACAAAATGTGTCTGTGACAATTCTTAGGAAAGTTTCCTATATTTAGATGCTTCAAAATTATAAAACATTTCATTCTGATATAAAATACAGTATTCATTAGCACAAGATAGGGCATCCATCAAGAAAGGCTTGTTAGTTGAGATATTCCTGGTCACAAGAGCAGTTCCATGGTTAAATTGTACATTGAGTTCCCATCATTAGATCTTGGAGTTCCTCTGTATCTTTCTGTTTTTCAGTTGTTTACAATTCTAATCTACTTCAGCTATAAGAGCTGAAGGTAAACTTGATAACTCTCTTTGTTTAGTGATATAAGCTTTTCCAAGTGACTCTGAACAAAATGTAATAAAAACTTAAGAGGACTAATTTACAAACAACAAAGATATTTTGGATCTTTTGTTAAATAGATTTTCAAAGATGCAAATAAAAACTTCCAGAATCCCAGTAAAGAAAGAACATGTTTAATGTACATATTGCTTCTATTTATGGAACAGTATTTAACATGACAGTTATATCTTTTAGTCAGTTGGTAAAATATCAAGTGTTTAAATTAAATTATATATATATTGTCAATTCCATGTGCCATTCTATGATTTTATTTGTATTTTTTAATTAGACAAATTTATGGGGCACGGAAGGACAGTTCAGCACATGTATATGGTTGTAATGATTAAATCAAGATAGTTTGCATTTCTATATCATTAATTTTTGTGGAAACTAATGTGTAATTTTTTGAGTAAAATTTTAAAGAAACCTCAAAAGCAAGACATGGTTATTCCCCTTCAAATGTTATTTCCCTTGAAAAATGCTTTAATTTTATTGCCAATGTGATGTACAGAGGAGTTACAGTTACATAAGTAAGGTAGTATATTTCTTGTTGAATAGTGTTATACCCTCCCTCCTTTTCTCCCACTTCTCCACCTCTCACTACCCCCCACAACTTATGAAGTTCATTTCCAACATATTGTCTCATGAGTATCACTGTTGCGTAGGTTTGCTCTTTGTCTTTTTTCTCACCATTTTGTTGTTCCCATTCCCTATTCAGGTAAACGTATATACAATACACAGATTACCGAAATCAAATAGAGTGACAACAAGGGATAAACCATTGGGAAAAGATAAAAGAAAAAAAACATAGCACCTTAAAAACAACACCAACAAAGAAAAACCTCGTTTCCACATCTTGGAGTTCATTTCACTTAGCATCTTCTAATATGGTCCTTATGTACATAGCTATTGAGCTGTTGTGATCCTCTTTTAGGACTATACTAAACACACTAGTTATTACCAATGAGGGAAACCGTGGAGTCTGTTTCTGTGGATCTGTCTTCCTTCATTTAATATGATTTTTTCCAACACTTTCCATTTCCTTACAAATAGGGAGATGTCATTCTTTCTGATGGGAGCACAGAATTCCATTGTGTGTATATTCCATATTGTCTTGATCCATTCATCTACTGAGGGGCATCTGGGATGGTTCCACATCTTAGCTATAGATCATTAATTTTTTAAGTTTGTTTAGCCCATATGGTACATATTTGTGGCATATGGTCTTATATTTCAATGCTTGTGTACAATATGTACTGATTATGTTCTTATTACTTTGTATTAGGAACCTTCAAATTACTCTTTTGTAGTTATTTGTAAATGTTGACTATCTGGTTGTTATTATTGTTTTTAAATTATATTTTCTTAAAAGAATAGCTTTAGATAAAAGCAAAGTTGGAAAAATAACCCAGAGTTATAAGCACCCAGACTTTCCTGCCCAGGCTGGCACTGAACCGCGAGCCTCAGATCTCAGCCTCCTGAGTAGCTAGCATTATAGGTATGAGCCACTGGCACCTGACTAAAAGTTCCCATTTTTGGCAACAAATTAGTTTCTTAAAAACAATTTGTGTGTGTGTGTGAGAGAGAGAGGGGGGAAGGAGGGAGGGAGAGAGAGAGAGAGAGAATGAAATAGAGCATTGCTGCCAAAAAGTATTATTGAAGAATATAAAAATATTAATGGCTAATAAGGTAGTAATATATTTAAAGCCCATGGAAGTGGTGGCATCACAGTTTCTCTTTTCTGAACCCACAGTGCCTTTGCCTCCCCAGAGTTCTCCTGATCTGTTTTGTTCTGCAGGAGACAGCATAACTAGCCAATGTTCCAGATGGCAGGCCGTGGCCACTGCCTCCAAACTTTCTCCACCACCTGATGAGCCTTGAAGAAATTGTGTGTCTCCAATTTGTCTTGTTTGAGCTTAATTTATTTTATCAGTGTGTATACTATTTCCTGCTCGTGAAAAGAAGTCTCAGTTACATATTCCCTGGAAAGGGTCAGAAAGAATGGGCTTATCACTGATTGCCTTCCAAAATCGCCAACATATTCCTGATAGATATTCACCCCACCCTGCACATGGAAGTCCTCACACTCATTCTCCCTCATTGGAATGCATCTGTGATAACTTTAAATTCAGTGAGTATGCAGTGTAAAAACTCAATGTAATGCTTTGATGACCAAACAACTGAGCCACAGGTAATCACCCACATTTTCACCTTGTTAGCTATCTCTTTGATGAGAAAATAATCCTGCCACGTAAATGCAGATGACTTATACAAGATGTTTGCCAACAATTCTTGTTGTTATATTGCATTTCTCTTCCTCCTCCTGTCTCCTCTCCTCCTCCCCCAGTCTTTTTCCCTCTTCCTTCATTCCTCTCCTCTTCTACCTTCCTTTCTTCCCCTCCTCCTCTTTCTCCTGCTCTACCCTTCCTCCTCTATTTTTGTTTCCCTCCTCTCATCTCTTCCTCCTCCTTTTCCATTCTTCTCTTTCCTCATCTTTTTCAATTTCTTCTACTTCTTTATAGTCCTGGGGCTTGGACTTAGGGCCTGTGCTCACTAAGCTGATGCTCTGCTGCTTGCTACAAATCTCCAGTCTGCACTTCATTTCAATGACACTCTATTTCTGATTTTTTTAAAGTAGAAAACCCAGCAAAGACTTTTGATTCAGGATTTAATTCATTGTATATGTTCTACACCATAAATGTGTGATGCTTCATACATTGTGGCTAATAGGTTTTTATTATGTTTTGGGCTTCTAATGTGATCCTGTGTTATTCCCAAATTAATGAATTTGGTTACTTTGCATCTTGCACAAGTACTTCCATATTGTTCCCAGTTTAATGAACTGATACTTTATAGTATCATCACAGTAACACTAATCCAAGGATTGCTAGGGATCAGAAGATTAAGTCCAAACAGGAAAATCTATGAGATATGAATCTCCAATTAACCACTAAAAAGCCAAAAGAAGACCTGTGGCTCAGTGGTTACTGCCATCCTTGCACAGAATAAGCAGATGACAGGACCCAAGGCCTGAGCTGAAGACCTGTAGTGGGTACATTTCTGGAGCTGACAGTAAAACTCAAAGGTCATCTTGACCCTTGTGCTCACTTGAAGGCACATGCAAGAAACTGGCTTACTTGAATAACACCAGGTGCCTAGGATTGCTTTGCTATGTCTGCAGAGTTTGTTTTACTTTCAACCAGTTGACCTTGTCTTGTTTTACTGTACTCTGTTTTACC
>NW_012285267.1:0-2981 GCF_000151885.1 Dipodomys ordii | reverse complement strand
TGTACTGTAATATTTAATTCTTTCCCAAGGAGATACTTATTCCAGCCTTGAATCCCAAGGGTGTCTTGCACTCCAGTCCTGGGTGAGGTTTAAGAGTAGTTTTGATGATGGATTTTAATACCAGATTTCTGGGGGTATCTGTGCCTTTTCTGGATCTGAACCATGAACCAGTATTCTGCCCTCTCCTTTACATTTCTGCTGATGTCTATATCTGTCTATAGATATCTGTATCTGTATCTATAGCTAACTATATATAGCTATATGTAGGATTCTATAGATATAGACATGGGTAGACATAGACATAGATATAGACACAGGCAGAAATATATATTTCTTTGAACTTTTAAACTGTTGCTGTCCTTACTCTAATAAATATTCTACTATAATCATGTATATCATTGCCCTGCTGAATGAGAGAAGCAGTGTGTTAAAAACTACAGCTCTACTTTTAACCATTTGAGTTCCTGGGGCCTTTTCACTATGTGCATAGCTTAGATTTTATAGTCTGTACTTGCTGGTAGTAGTCATTTTGGATTCTAATATTTGAGTGCAATCTCTTATGGCTGTATATGGATTGTGACCTACTCTTACCCTCAGATCTTACTGTCCAGAGCTTTATTCTCAGAATTTGAAGAGAGATGCTTATTTTGCTCTTACAGTTTAGTCAAAAAGGAAATAAGCGGCTGGGTGCCAGTGGCTCACGCCTGTAACCCTAGCTACTCAGGAGGCTGAGATCTGAGGATCATAGGTCAAAGCCAGCCAGGGCAAGGAAGTCCATGAGAACAAATAGAAAACCAAAAGTGGTGCTGTGGCTCAAGTGGTAGAGTGCTCACCTTGAGCTGAAGAGTACAGGCCCAGAGTTCAAACCCCAGGAACAACAACAACAACAAAGGAAATAAACTTTAAACTAAGTGTCTTTGAGACTATAAGAACTACAGACACTTATCTAGGTTTCCTTTTTTTCCATTTGAATTTGTTCATTCAGCACTATGGAATGCAAATAATGAGCCTGGCACTATAACATACCAGTAAGTAAAAGAGACTAAATTTATACCTTAACAAGGCACATAACAGCAAGGATAATATTAAACACAGTGGATATTAGGATTATGGAGGAAGAACAACAAAGTTTAGGGGTGAGAAAAGGCTTTCCCTTCTTGTGTGTGTTTTCTGATATGGGGGCCTGAAGTCAGGGCCTTGTGTTTGATCAGATTTTTTGTTTGGCTGGCACTCTACCACTTGAGCCACATCTCCAGAACAGCTTTTTGTTGATTAAGTAGATATGGGAGTCTCAGACTTTTCTTCCCTGCCTGTATTCAAATTGCAATCCTCAGAGCTCAGCCTCCTCAGTAGCTAGGATTACAGGTGTGAGCCACTGGAGCCCAACTTCTCCCTGTATCTTAATGGAGAAGTTGACCTTAGGAATGTCTATAGGTAAGAGTTGTATTATTTTGGGCCATAAGAGCCCACAATAAAACCGAGGAAGTAAGAAATAAAGTCATATGCTCAGGGAACTGCACACCGTTTACCAATAGGTATGGTATATTAGAAGCTCTGAGTATCTGTTGAATGACTGACTGGATTCTTGCTGGAGTGAGGGGTGGTGGAGGTGAGGACCACAGCAGCCACATTGGCAAGTCTGGCAGCCATTGAGAACCTGCTGCATTGGCTTTTTTTCTGCTGGCCCAAATCTTGTTCATGTTCTTATTCTTATTGTGGATGGTATATGCAAGAATTGTTTTTCCAGGTCAGTGGGCATCTCTCCTCTCATGTAGGAACAGGCAACTTGTTTCTGTGATTCTGCCACACCTCAGGGACTTATAGTAATCTGATTGATTGGGAGCCAACTGTAAAGCTCGTCTTACAGAGAATGGAGTCATTATTTTCCTTGGCAAGATCAGTTGCAGTCTGGCTACTCCAATCTTAATTTAGAGCATCCCTGTGCTTTCTAAGGGAGCCTGGAAACCCAGGCTGCTAGAGTCCCACAATCCTTTCCAATTCCATGGGCATCTAACTGGCAGGTGACTGCCTTGATCAGCCTAGGGCCTGTGGCGGGGGGTGGCTTTGCAACCCTGTTCATCCCTTCGAAAGAACCCTTGTCTTCCCTGTGACCCCCAAGTCTGCCTCTCAGCCGCCTACAGGAAATGTTTGGACACTGCCCGGCCTCCGTAGTTCCTCTTCTCCAGCAGGTGGTTCTGGTCCTTTTGCTCCTCTCACCCCACCCCCACCAGCTCCCCCCACCCATGTTAAGATGCTCACTTCACCCATGGACCTTGGGCCTCTCTTCAGTGCTGCCTCAAAACCCACTGGGAAAATAAACCTTCTCTGCTCACTAGGCTGCTGTGCCAGGCCCGCCCCGGCCCCACCCCCACCCTTGCTGCTGCCGCCCTCCTAGGTTTTCTTTTAACATAAACTTTTCTCCCAAATTATACCTCAAATTCATGGTTCTATTAGTCTTCTCATATTAAGCATTCAACATCTTTACTATTATCATCCTTTTAGCCTGGATTACCTCATCTTTTCCATCACCTCCATCCTGCTGTTCTACTTTGAATGGACAGGTGGATCGATGAAAGATTCACTGTATTTTTTATCAGTTGTGGGCTTGAATTTAGGATCTGGGTGCCATTCTCAAGCTCTTTTTACTCAAGGCTAGCACTCTACCACTCTGAGCCACAACTCCATTTCCAGTTTGCTTGTGGCTAGTTGGAGATAAGACTAGTTGGACTTTCCTGCTCAGGCTAGCTTTGAACTGTGATCTTCAAATGTCAGCCTCCTGAGTAGCTAGGATTACAGATATGAACCTCCAGTGCCTGGCTTGAAAAGTTGGAGATCTACTTACTCTTTCTAGCATTAGAGGGTAGATAAAGTCATCATCACTGCATCACACATAACTATGTACAATATAGGTGGCACTTGAATATAGGATGCAGTTAGAATGAAGTAATGGTATGAAATAACTTATCCTGAGTTCAGATTGC
>NW_012285266.1:0-1566 GCF_000151885.1 Dipodomys ordii | reverse complement strand
TGAGGATCATAGGTCAATGCCAGTACAGGGCAAGGAAGTCCATGAGAACCAATAGAAAACCATAAGTGGTGTTATGGCTCAAGTGGCAGAGTGCTCACCTTGAGCTGAAGAGTACAGACCCAGAGTTCAAACCCCAGGATCAACAAAAACAACAAAGGAAATAATCTTTAAACTAAGTGTCTTTGAGACTATAAGAACTACAGACACTTATCTAGGTTTCCTTTTTCCATTTGAATTTGTTCATTCAGCACTATGGAATGCAAATAATGAGCCTGGCACTATAACATACCAGTAAGTAAAAGAGACTAAATTTATACCTTAACAAGGCACATAACAGCAAGGATAATATTAAACACAGTGGATATTAGGATTATGGAGGAAGAACAACAAAGTTTAGGGGTGAGAAAAGGCTTTCCCTTCTTGTGTGTGTTTTCTGATATGGGGGCCTGAAGTCAGGGCCTTGTGTTTGATCAGCTTTTTTGTTTGGCTGGCACTCTACCACTTGAGCCACATCTCCAGAATAGCTTTTTGTTAATTAAGTAGATATGGGAGTCTCAGACTTTTCTTCCCTGCCTGTATTCAAATTGCAATCCTCAGAGCTCAGCCTCCTCAGTAGCTAGGATTACAGGTGTGAGCCACTGGAGCCCAACTTCTCCTTGTATCTTAATGGAGAAGTTGACCTTAGGAATGTCTATAGGTAAGAGTTGTATTATTTTGGGCCATAAGAGCCCACAATAAAACCGAGGAAGTAAGAAATAAAGTCATATGCTCAGGGAACTGCACACCGTTTACCAATAGGTATGGTATATTAGAAGCTCTGAGTATCTGTTGAATGACTGACTGGATTCTTGCTGGAGTGAGGGGTGGTGGAGGTGAGGACCACAGCAGCCACATTGGCAAGTCTGGCAGCCATTGAGAACCTGCTGCATTGGCTTTTTTTCTGCTGGCCCAAATCTTGTTCATGTTCTTATTCTTATTGTGGATGGTATATGCAAGAATTGTTTTTCCAGGTCAGTGGGCATCTCTCCTCTCATGTAGGAACAGGCAACTTGTTTCTGTGATTCTGCCACACCTCAGGGACTTATAGTAATCTGATTGATTGGGAGCCAACTGTAAAGCTCGTCTTACAGAGAATGGAGTCATTATTTTCCTTGGCAAGATCAGTTGCAGTCTGGCTACTCCAATCTTAATTTAGAGCATCCCTGTGCTTTCTAAGGGAGCCTGGAAACCCAGGCTGCTAGAGTCCCACAATCCTTTCCAATTCCATGGGCTTCTAACTGGCAGGTGACTGCCTTGATCAGCCTAGGGCCTGTGGCGGGGGGTGGCTTTGCAACCCTGTTCATCCCTTCGAAAGAACCCTTGTCTTCCCTGTGACCCCCAAGTCTGCCTCTCAGCCGCCTACAGGAAATGTTTGGACACTGCCCGGCCTCCTTAGTTCCTCTTCTCCAGCACGTGGTTCTGGTCCTTTTGCTCTCTCACCCCACCCACACCCCCTCCCCCACCCATGTTAAGATGCTCACTTCACCCATGGACCTTGGACCTCCTCTTCAGTGCTGCCTCAAAACC
>NW_012285265.1:0-2438 GCF_000151885.1 Dipodomys ordii | reverse complement strand
TTTTTTTTTTTTTTTTTTGTTTTTTTTTTTTCTGTTTTTTTTTTTTCTTTTTTGTTTGGTGTCGCTTTTTCGCTATGGGCATAGTTGTTTATTTTTTTTTTTTTTTTTTCTTTTTTATTAGTCATTTTGGATTTAATATTTAGTTCAATTTCTATGGCTGTAGTCGGGATTGTGACCTACTGTTACCCTCAGATCTTTCTGTTCAGAGCTTTATTCTTCTGAATTTGAAGAGAGATGCCTATTTGGCTCTTACAGTTAGTCAAAAAGGAAATAAGCGGCTGGGTGCCAGTGGCTCACGCCTGTAACCCTAGCTACTCAGGAGGCTGAGATCTGAGGATCATAGGTCAAAGCCAGCCAGGGCAAGGAAGTCCATGAGAACCAATAGAAAACCAAAAGTGGTGTTGTGGCTCAAGTGGTAGAGTGCTCACCTTGAGCTGAAGAGTACAGGCCCAGAGTTCAAACCCCAGGAACAACAAAAACAACAAAGGAAATAAATTTTAAACTAAGTGTCTTTGAGACTATAAGAACTACAGACACTTATCTAGGTTTCCTTTTTTCCATTTGAATTTGTTCATTCAGCACTATGGAATGCAAATAATGAGCCTGGCACTATAACATACCAGTAAGTAAAAGAGACTAAATTTATACCTTAACAAGGCACAAAACAGCAAGGATAATATTAAACACAGTGGATATTAGGATTATGGAGGAAGATCAACAAAGTGTAGGGGTGAGAAAAGGCTTTCCCTTCTTGTGTGTGTTTTCTGATATGGGGGCCTGAAGTCAGGGCCTTGTGTTTGATCAGCTCTTTTGTTTGGCTGGCACTCTACCACTTGAGCCACATCTCCAGAATAGCTTTTTGTTAATTAAGTAGATATGGGAGTCTCAGACTTTTCTTCCCTGCCTGTATTCAAATTGCAATCCTCAGAGCTCAGCCTCCTCAGTAGCTAGGATTACAGGTGTGAGCCACTGGAGCCCAACTTCTCCTTGTATCTTAATGGAGAAGTTGACCTTAGGAATGTCTATAGGTAAGAGTTGTATTATTTTGGGCCATAAGAGCCCACAATAAAACCGAGGAAGTAAGAAATAAAGTCATATGCTCAGGGAACTGCACACCGTTTACCAATAGGTATGGTATATTAGAAGCTCTGAGTATCTGTTGAATGACTGACCGGATTCTTGCTGGAGTGAGGGGTGGTGGAGGTGAGGACCACAGCAGCCACATTGGCAAGTCTGGCAGCCATTGAGAACCTGCTGCATTGGCTTTTTTTCTGCTGGCCCAAATCTTGTTCATGTTCTTATTCTTATTGTGGATGGTATATGCAAGAATTGTTTTTCCAGGTCAGTGGGCATCTCTCCTCTCATGTAGGAACAGGCAACTTGTTTCTGTGATTCTGCCACACCTCAGGGACTTATAGTAATCTGATTGATTGGGAGCCAACTGTAAAGCTCGTCTTACAGAGAATGGAGTCATTATTTTCCTTGGCAAGATCAGTTGCAGTCTTGCTACTCCAATCTTAATTTAGAGCATCCCTGTGCTTTCTAAGGGAGCCTGGAAACCCAGGCTGCTAGAGTCCCACAATCCTTTCCAATTCCATGGGCTTCTAACTGGCAGGTGACTGCCTTGATCAGCCTAGGGCCTGTGGGGGGGTGGCTTTACAACCCTGTTCATCCCTTCGAAAGAACCCTTGTCTTCCCTGTGACCCCCAAGTCTGCCTCTCAGCCGCCTACAGGAAATGTTTGGACACTGCCCGGCCTCCGTAGTTCCTCTTCTCCAGCAGGTGGTTCTGGTCCTTTCACTCCTCTGACCCCACCCCCCATCCCCTCCACCCACCCAGGTTAAGATGCTCACTTCACCCATGGACCTTGGAACTCTCTTCAGTGCTGCCTCAAAACCCACCGGGAAAATAAACAAACCTCAGCTCACTAGGCTGCTGTGCCAGGCCCCGCCCCGGCCCCACCCCCGCCCTTGCTGCTGCCGCCCTCCTAGGTTTTCTTTTAACATAAACTTTTCTCCCAAATTATACCTCAAATTCATGGTTCTATTAGTCTTCTCATATTAAGCATTCAACATCTTTACTATTATCATCCTTTTAGCCTGGATTACTTAAACTTTTCCATCACCTCCATCCTGCTGTTCTACTTTGAATAGACAGGTGGATCGATGAAAGATTCAGTGTATTTTTTATCAGTTATGGGCTTGAACTTAGGATCTGGATGCTGTTCTCAAGCTCTTTTTACTCAAGGCTAGCACTCTACCACTCTGAGCCACAACTCCATTTCCAGTTTTCTTGTGGCTAGTTGGATATAAGACTAGTTGGACTTTCCTGCTCAGGCTAGCTTTGAGCTGTGATCTTCAAATCTCAGCCTCCTGAGTAGCTAGGATTACAGATATGAACCTCCAGTGCCTGGCTTGAAAAGTTGGAGATGTACTTACA
>NW_012285264.1:0-1313 GCF_000151885.1 Dipodomys ordii | reverse complement strand
TCCAGAACAGCTTTTTGTTGATTAAGTAGATATGGTGATTTCTCAGACTTTTCTTCCCTGCCTGTATTCAAATTGCAATCCTCAGAGCTCAGCCTCCTCAGTAGCTAGGATTACAGGTGTGAGCCACTGGAGCCCAACTTCTCCTTGTATCTTAATGGAGAAGTTGACCTTAGGAATGTCTATAGGTAAGAGTTGTATTATTTTGGGCCATAAGAGCCCACAATAAAACCGAGGAAGTAAGAAATAAAGTCATATGCTCAGGGAACTGCACACCGTTTACCAATAGGTCTGGTATATTAGAAGCTCTGAGTATCTGCTGAATGACTGACTGGATTCTTGCTGGAGTGAGGGGTGGTGGAGGTGAGGACCACAGCAGCCACAATGGCAAGTCTGGCAGCCATTGAGAACCTGCTGCATTGGCTTTTTTTCTGCTGGCCCAAATCTTGTTCATGTTCTTATTCTTATTGTGGATGGTATATGCAAGAATTGTTTTTCCAGGTCAGTGGGCATCTCTCCTCTCATGTAGGAACAGGCAACTTGTTTCTGTGATTCTGCCACACCTCAGGGACTTATAGTAATCTGATTGATTGGGAGCCAACTGTAAAGCTCGTCTTACAGAGAATGGAGTCATTATTTTCCTTGGCAAGATCAGTTGCAGTCTGGCTACTCCAATCTTAATTTAGAGCATCCCTGTGCTTTCTAAGGGAGCCTGGAAACCCAGGCTGCTAGAGTCCCACAATCCTTTCCAATTCCATGAGCTTCTAACTGGCAGGTGACTGCCTTGATCAGCCTAGGGCCTGTGGCGGGGGGTGGCTTTGCAACCCTGTTCATCCCTTCGAAAGAACCCTTGTCTTCCCTGTGACCCCCAAGTCTGCCTCTCAGCCGCCTACAGGAAATGTTTGGACACTGCCCGGCCTCCGTAGTTCCTCTTCTCCAGCAGGTGGTTCTGGTCCTTTTGCTCCTCTCACCCCACCCACACCCCCTCCCCCCACCCATGTTAAGATGCTCACTTCACCCATGGACCTTGGACCTCTCTTCAGTGCTGCCTCAAAACCCACTGGGAAAATAAACCTTCTCAGCTCACTAGCTGCTGTGCCAGGCCCGCCCCGGCCCCACCCCCACCCTTGCTGCTGCCGCCATCCTAGGTTTTCTTTAACATAAACTTTTCTCCAAATTATACCTCAAATTCATGGATCTATTAGTCTTCTCATATTAAGCATTCACATCTTTACTATTATCATCCTTTAGCTTGATACTTCATCTTTCCATCACCTTCATCCTGCTGTTCTACTTTGGAATAGACAGGTGGGATC
>NW_012285263.1:0-4655 GCF_000151885.1 Dipodomys ordii | reverse complement strand
CATAGCTTAGATTTTATAGTCTGTACTGCTGGTAGTAGTCATTTGGATCTAATATTTGAGTGCAATCTCTATGGCTGTATATGGATTGTGACGTACTCTTACCCTCAGATCTTACTGTCCAGAGCTTTATTCTCAGAATTTGAAGAGAGATGCTTATTTTGCTCTTACAGTTTAGTCAAAAAGGAAATAAGTGGCTGGGTGCCAGTGGCTCACGCCTGTAACCCTAGCTACTCAGGAGGCTGAGATCTGAGGATCATAGTTCAAAGCCAGCCAAGGCAAGGAAGTCCATGAGAACCAATAGAAAACCAAAAGTGGTGTTGTGGCTCAAGTGGTAGAGTGCTCACCTTGAGCTGAAGAGTACAGGCCCAGAGTTCAAACCCCAGGAACAACAAAAACAACAAAGGAAATAAACTTTAAACTAAGTGTCTTTGAGACTATAAGAACTACAGACACTTATCTAGGTTTCCTTTTTTCCATTTGAATTTGTTCATTCAGCACTATGGAATGCAAATAATGAGCCTGGCACTATAACATACCAGTAAGTAAAAGAGACTAAATTTATACCTTAACAAGGCACATAACAGCAAGGATAATATTAAACACAGTGGATATTAGGATTATGGAGGAAGAACAACAAAGTTTAGGGGTGAGAAAAGGCTTTCCCTTCTTGTGTGTGTTTTCTGATATGGGGGCCTGAAGTCAGGGCCTTGTGTTTGATCAGCTTTTTTGTTTGGCTGGCACTCTACCACTTGAGCCACATCTCCAGAATAGCTTTTTGTTAATTAAGTAGATATGGGAGTCTCAGACTTTTCTTCCCTGCCTGTATTCAAATTGCAATCCTCAGAGCTCAGCCTCCTCAGTAGCTAGGATTACAGGTGTGAGCCACTGGAGCCCAACTTCTCCTTGTATCTTAGTGGAGAAGTTGACCTTAGGAATGTCTATAGGTAAGAGTTGTATTATTTTGGGCCATAAGAGCCCACAATAAAACCGAGGAAGTAAGAAATAAAGTCATATGCTCAGGGAACTGCACACCGTTTACCAATAGGTATGGTATATTAGAAGCTCTGAGTATCTGTTGAATGACTGACTGGATTCTTGCTGGAGTGAGGGGTGGTGGAGGTGAGGACCACAGCAGCCACATTGGCAAGTCTGGCAGCCATTGAGAACCTGCTGCATTGGCTTTTTTTCTGCTGGCCCAAATCTTGTTCATGTTCTTATTCTTATTGTGGATGGTATATGCAAGAATTGTTTTTCCAGGTCAGTGGGCATCTCTCTTCTCATGTAGGAACAGGCAACTTGTTTCTGTGATTCTGCCACACCTCAGGGACTTATAGTAATCTGATTGATTGGGAGCCAACTGTAAAGCTCGTCTTACAGAGAATGGAGTCATTATTTTCCTTGGCAAGATCAGTTGCAGTCTGGCTACTCCAATCTTAATTTAGAGCATCCCTGTGCTTTCTAAGGGAGCCTGGAAACCCAGGCTGCTAGAGTCCCACAATCCTTTCCAATTCCATGGGCTTCTAACTGGCAGGTGACTGCCTTGATCAGCCTAGGGCCTGTGGCGGGGGTGGCTTTGCAACCCTGTTCATCCCTTCGAAAGAACCCTTGTCTTCCCTGTGACCCCCAAGTCTGCCTCTCAGCCGCCTACAGGAAATGTTTGGACACTGCCCGGCCTCCGTAGTTCCTCTTCTCCAGCAGGTGGTTCTGGTCCTTTTGTTCCTCTCACCCCACCCACACCCCCTCCCCCTACCCATGTTAAGATGCTCACTTCACCCATGGACCTTGGACCTCTCTTCAGTGCTGCCTCAAAACCCACTGGGAAAATAAACCTTCTCAGCTCACTAGGCTGCTGTGCAAGGCCCGCCCCGGCCCCACCCCCACCCTTGCTGCTGCCGCCATCCTAGGTTTTCTTTTAACATAAACTTTTCTCCCAAATTATACCTCAAATTCATGGTTCTATTAGTCTTCTCATATTAAGCATTCAACATCTTTACTATTATCATCCTTTTAGCCTGGATTACTTCATCTTTTCCATCACCTTCATCCTGCTGTTCTACTTTGAATAGACAGGTGGATCGATGAAAGATTCACTGTATTTTTTATCAGTTGTGGGCTTGAATTTAGGATCTGGGTGCCATTCTCAAGCTCTTTTTACTCAAGGCTAGCACTCTACCACTCTGAGCCACAACTCCATTTCCAGTTTGCTTGTGGCTAGTTGGAGATAAGACTAGTTGGACTTTCCTGCTCAGGCTAGCTTTGAACTGTGATCTTCAAATCTCAGCCTCCTGAGTAGCTAGGATTAGAGATATGAACCTCCAGTGCCTGGCTTGAAAAGTTGGAGATGTACTTACTCTTTCTAGCATTAGAGGGTAGATAAAGTCATCATCACTGCATCACACATAACTGTGTACAATATAGGTGGCACTTGAATATAGGATGCAGTTAGAATGAAGTAATGGTATGAAATAACTTATCCTGAGTTCAGATTGCATCTTTCCACTGTACTAATTTTGCATCAGGTAACAAAATGGAAAGTAAACACTAACTCCCAGTGGAAAATTGTGGTGGTGAAATCTCTCTATGATGTTTAGCATTTCCTTGGAATCATTTTTTGAACAAGTTCATAGCTTCATCTTGTAAGGATTCAGTATCTTCTAAGTGAAATTTTCTTATACTCTCTTGATTATAAAAGGAGAAAATCTAATTTTAACCCTTGTTCATTTCCCCTTATAAAATTAGGATAGCTGATTCTATACTACCAACAGAGTTATCTAATTCTTTTTCTGGTTCACTATTTTTTGGTTAGTCGTGGGGCTTGAACACTGGGTGTGGGTGCTGTCCCTATACTCTTCAGCTCAAGGAGAGTGCTCTACCTTTTTGAGCCACAGTGCCACTTCCAGTTTTCTGGTGGTTTATTGGAGATAAGAGTCTCAAGGGCTTTTCCTTCCGGGGCTGGTTTTAAACCATGATCATCATGAACCCTGATCCTCAGATCTCAGCCTCCTGAGTAGCTAGGATTACAGGCATGAGACATTGACACCCAGCCTGATTCACTATTGACATTGAACTCAACGTAGAACTGACCTTGACCTCAACGTTTTTAAATACATAGGAGTCTCTGGTACCGGAAAGACTTAGGATGCAGAATAACAAGTAGAACAGCGATGCTCTCCTTGCATACCACAGTTTGGATACTCTTGGACACATCTCTGTCTATTCTCAAATGTGACATCAAAGACACTTCAGGATGCTTACCTTTGTGTTGGAGGGTTTTTGTTCTAATAATAATCTAAGACAAAATAGTAAAAGCACATCCTGATTTCTCTTTATGACTCCTGCATTTCAGTTTTGCTTGCACAGTTTCCAACCTTGTCTTTGTGTTTGTATGGCATTGTGTGTGTTGTCACAGGCCAAGAAAGATGACAAGAAGGAACACTTGGTGCATGCCTGATGTATTCTCATAAACTGAGAAAAGCACAGAGGGTTGAATTTTCTGTGGTATCCATAGGAAATTGATGAGAGGAATGTGTTTTCTCTGTGGCAGTGTGCTTCAGAAAGTCACCTGCAAACTGCCAGTGCCATCCTGACATTGCCATTGTAACTTTTGTCAAGTTAGCTGGACACTGCTAATTCCAACTGCACTGATTTTTATAAATGTGTATTGGCTATACGGCGTAAAGATTTTGTATTTGGTTATTTGTTCATTGAAAAGAAATGTGATAGAAAATTAAGCCAACTCTGCAACTTTAGGAGATACTTCCTTTCATAAGTTTTACATGTTTATCAGGGATAAGAGCTATTCTTCTAAAGGGACTTGAAGTCTTCAAGAACTGTATAGATTTGACATTAGTCTAATTTTTGTCCAGCTGTATCATCTCCATAAATTGTGGAAGATGTTTTTCTTCAGCTATGAAATCATAAATAAAGAAGGTATCTCTTCTCTTCCCCCAGAAACTCTTGTTTCATTTGCTGTTTTTGTTCATTCATTCATTAATTCATTTCCTTGCTTAAATTCATGTGTGTGTGTGTGTGTGTGTGTGTGTGTATCTACTATGAACCTGGTAATGTACCAGACACTGAGTCCTTAAAAACAGTATCCTGTGAAAGGTCAAAATTTGAGTGGGATGCTGGTGGCTCACAGCTGTAATCCTAGTTACTCAAGAGGTTGAGATCTGAGGACTGTGGTTTGAAGCCAACCTGGGCAGAAAAGTCGATGAGACTCTTATCTCCATTTAATCAGAGAAAAGCCAGAGTGGTGCTGTAGCTCACGGGGTAGAATGCAAAACCTTAAGGACAATGCCCAGGCCCAGAGTTCAATGTCTAGGAAGGGTGGAGGGGGCAAAAGAAAAGAAAAAAAAGAAAAATTGCCTGGAAATTTTCTCTCTATCCAGAAGGTGAAAACAGCCAGGATACCAAGTGGGATGAATCACAGGAGGGTATGGCTTGGCCCAGCACTTACTGGTGATGAGGAATCAGGCAAGATCAGCTGATTTTAGAGTGTCTTTCTTCCTATAGAAGAGAAAAGGCAACTTCTCTCTTCTCTGACCCAGCCACCTTTCCCTATCTTCCTGTGGTGGCTGAAGAGTTCCCTTGAGAAGATTTCACCACCTGTGGGCTGCACTTGGTGAAGTGGAGCTGGATAGGGCTTATGCACC